>NC_081409.1:164317716-164535216 GCF_030272615.1 Cryptomeria japonica
TATAAATATGAAAAAAAAGACAAACGACAAATATATAAAAAGATGTATAATAAAATAAATAGATTACACAAGACAAAAACCTCACTTTCCATAAATTATACTCTTTACTAATATATCTATTTTGGAACACTATAGCATTTTGAAACCATTACTTTGTATTAAACAGGTAACGACAATGAAAGAAGTAACAGAAGTTGAGCGAATATGAAAATTAAAAAATTCAGAATATGAAAGGGAAAACAGCTTTCCTCTGCTTGGGGAAGGTTTCCATTTTCTGCAAATACCATTTCCTGGTGGCATAGCTTCTACCACTCAGGTAAAACATTGTCCAAAACCAACAAAACCAGCTGTAGAGAGTTTGAGAGATGAAGGCCAAGCCCATCCAAGCAATAATCTCTAAAAGATAATGTGGGCACACCACCAAATCAAACAAACCTCCACTGGGCACCACATAACCTGTTTTTCCATCCTTTCTGAGCCTTGATAACAGATAATGATGATAAAAATTCCCCCCAATGCCTATGCAAAACAACACAACTCCAACCCACATCAAGTCCCTAGCCGGTGGTCGCATGCCCTCTGAGAGCTGCTGGGCGTACAACACATTAACAGTGTGAAAGAAATATGAACATGAAATCAACAGCGCAGTTTGCAGGGGCATATCACCAGAGTAACGGTGCAGAAACAGAACCTGCAAGGCCCATGATGTATGTATTGATTTTTAGAGCATGGTAGAATCAGAATTCTATGTTAAAACAAAAATCCCAAATAAAAAAACTAAATTTTACCCATCTTACAATTGTTTCTACTTCCATAAAACTCTCAATCTTACAAAATTCCCAGGCAAGATGAGAAATTTGAGGTAGCCCATTTCCATTGAAATACAGCCCTTCATGATATTATTGTCTAATCTATTCCTATTTCATAAAAGAAAAAGATAATAAGGGAAGAGAAACAATATTATATATGCACTTGCCTCCAATACTCTCTTAATGAAGTGTATAAACAGAGCAGATGAGATGGTGAGGAGACGTGGGCTTGCTTCCTGCTTCACCCCCATGGAGGACAGCAGGCCTGTTGATTCAATGTATTCCAGTTTGGAGAGCAAGAACAGTGATGAAGCTATCAAAGCCGGCGCATAGCAAATAAGCATGCCATTTCTGCTGGATATTTTCTTGGCTTCTTTTACTTCTCTTGCCTGCGCAAATTTGGAGTATGTGAGATTGGATCCTCTGACCTCCGAGTATGCACCATTAAAGCCCCCGAGAAGAGACAAGATTCCAGTAACTTTGAGATAGAAAGATGGAGGGCTCTGAAATAAGATCTGTTGCAGAACATGCGCCATGGCTATGAATGAGATATGTGGGTGCCTCACAAAGGAACGGATCCTTTTAAACAATACCCAAGCCGGCCATCAATGTTGGAATCAATGAGCCTTTCGATTTTTGTTTCAATTTGTCTGGATTCAATGGGCAGGTGACGGGAATCAAGATCAATTTGATTCCTGTATTAGTTGACTTTGTCATTTAGAAGTTATGAACTTTGTATAATTTATATTATTGTTTGAATATTAAAAATATCAATTAAATTGTACAGTTTGAGTGGGTCTAGTGGTGGAGAATTTGTGTTCTTGAAAGAGGGGTCAAATTTCAAAAGGGATAAGATATGTATTCGACTTCGACCCATTATCAATAAACAAAAATGTATATCAATTAAACTAAAGAAAATTGTAAATAATTAATATGTAATTTATTATTTTAAATTTCTATTATATATCATTAAGAGATGGAAGAGATTGAACAAATTTTAACGTAATATTTTATTATATTTTTTAAAGTATATTTTCTTTGTGATGAATAATATTCTATTTTGTTTCATATGAAATATGCAATAAATCACAAATATTTATTTATTTGGCTATGTAGATGGAAGAGTTATAGTTAAAACTATGACTATTATGTTAACTCCTTCACAAACCTAGTAGAATTTCCATACAATTTTTTAGGAAGCTCAAACTAGTTGTTACATTGGATTTATTGTAGATGTATCAAGAGATATTTTAGTACGAACAAATATTTGAGGATTTAATGTTTGGAAGGAGTCTTATAAAACTTGTAAAAGTGTCATCCAAAAGAATGTGTGTAATCCTTTAGTCTTTGTGTTTAAAATCATTTTCATGTTTCATATATATATGGCAAGGTTTTTTGCAACTACCACACTTTTGGGGTTTGCATGCTCGATGACTTATACCTAAAATATATTAGATTTCAAATCTACACTCAAGTTAGTTTCAACATATTCAAGCACATTGCAAGGCCTATAACAAAATGCAATGAAATTCAAAACTTTTACAAACCAAGATAATCTTAGGGCATTCTAGAGCTTTAAATATTTTGTACATTCCATGTGTTTTCTATAATTGAATAATTTGTGTCACAAGTGCAAGGCCTTAGAAAAATCACAAAATGATTATTAGCTTTAAGAATTAGTTGAAAGAGTGCACAACATTGGAAATGGGATAATAAGGTGAAATTCCCATGCAATAGCTTACTCTTGTTAACAAGTTTGTGTCCTTTCTTATATCTATATGTTTCATGTGCAACTATTTCTTTGTTCCCTTAATTAGGACTTAATAATGTTGTTAATAAGGGTATGTAATATTCTCCTAAAATAGTTTTTCTAGTAACATATTCTTCTCATACCTAGAGCACAACATATTTTAAAAGAGTATTTAAAAGATAGAAAGTCTAAATGAGAATAATTGTTGGATGTTACATAGATAAAGTCTTAATTGGTATTACTTTGTTTAGGAACCATGACAACATGGAAGAGGAAAAATAGATGAAAGAATCGAAGGTTATGGAACCATTTACCAAGGGGAGTGAAGTTGAATGTAGTTGATTTAGATTATGATTACACTATAATCAACCCACCTCAATAGAACGCAAATTGTAATCTTACTAATGATAGTGCAAAAATGTTCGATGTTACTATAAATTCTCATGACCATCATCGATAGAAGAAAAGATGAATAGAAGTACATGGACACAAGAATATATGGATGATGCTATCAAAGATGTTGTGGATGCTTCCATATTTTGCATACATGTCTACTAGAGCAGTTTCAGCTACATCATCTAACAAAATTCCTTTCCATTTATCCTATGGTGGATGTCCACACCCCATTGCAAAGCTCCCATTTTGGCATAGGGAAGGAGGATGTTGGCAAATATTGCTTAGACTTGTGTTACACCTACCAATTACATTTGATTGATATTAGCTAAATCATTTTAAACAAACACATTTTGTGCATATCCTACACAATCATAGCATTAAACAAGACCACATTTCTTTGAAACGTCCTATCAAACAATTCAGACACCTTATCTATGCTTCCAAATTTTGTATACATGTCTACCATAGAAGTTGTAGCTACAACATCTAACGAAATCCCTTTCCTTTATCCTATGGTGGATGTCCATACCCTATTCCAAAGCTCAAACTGTTTTGGAATAGGCCTGCAAGAAGGATGCTGGTAAATATTGTGGAGTCTAGATTTACACCTATGAATTACATTTGATTGAAATTTTCTAAATCCTTTTTAACATATACATTTTTATGTGTATCCTACAATTATAGAATTCAATGAGACCACATTTTTGTAAAGAATTATGTCAAATAGTTCACATTTTTCATCTATGCTTCCACATTTTGCATACATGTATAGTAGAGAATCGATGGATTTTCATACCATGTTCCAAACTCCCATTTCGATGTAGGTCAAGAGCACATGTGCAAATTAAAATTGTTTGGGTTGGATGCTAAGAGAAACAATTAAAAAATAAAACTTAAACAAGATTAATGATGAATGAGAATGGAAATCAAGAACGGTAAATATAAGAGATTAAGTGGGCAACATTAGCCACCTAAACAGTAAATGCTTAAAGTGTGCTAGTTAAGCGTAACCCTTTGTAAAGTGAAATAAGATGGTGAAAGGACATAATTAATATAAGCAAAATTTACATTAATGTAGGGTAGATTTCTTTAATACATTTTTAATGATGAAAATCCACTAGCCTACTTCACTAGTTGAATATTCAGCTCCTTATTTATTGGTGGTTATGACCACATTGAAAGATTCATCTTTCTTTTAATGTAAAATACAAATTTTGTGGTTATATTCTCATTAAAACTTACTACATTTTTTTCCATATACCAAATATTAAGAGTTTATGATAAGAATCTACAATTTTCCAATAAGATCGCAGTAGCAAAATCAAGGCAACGTTTTTTCATTAAAAAAAAGGCCTAGAACCATTACAAATACTAAGAAATATAAATAGAAAATAGTTTAAAACCTTTGGAAATCCAAATACAAACTGTAGAAATAGAAAAAACCTTCAAAATCATCATACATTAATAACTAAAATAGTCAGAACATGAAATTACAAAATTCAGAATATGAAAGGGAAAACGGCTTTTCTCTGCTTGGGGAAGTCTTCCATTTTCTGCAAATACCATTGCCTGGTGACATAGCTTCTACTGGTCAGGTAAAAACACTGTCCACAACACACAAACCCAGCTGGAGAGAGTTTGAGAGATGAAGACCAAGCCCATCCAATCAACAATCTAAAAAAGATAATGTGGGCACACCGCCAAATCAAACAAACCTCCATCTGGCACCACATAACCTGTTTTCCCATCCTTTCTGAGCCTTGATAACAGAAAATGGTGATACAAATTTCCCAAAACAACACAACTCCAAACCACATCAAGTCCCTAGCCGGCGACTGCAAGCCCTCTGAGAGCTGCTGGGCGTACAACAGATTAACAGTTTGAAATAAATATCCAAATGAAATCCCTAGTGCAGTTTGCAGAGTCATATCACCAGAGTAACGGTGCAGAAACAGAACCTGCAAGGCCCATGATATATATATTGATTTTTAGAGTGTGGTAAAATCAGAATTCTATGTTAAACAAAATCCCAATTAAAAAACTAAATTTTACGCATGTTACAATTGTTTCTACTACCGTAAACCTCTCAGGCAAGATGACAAATTTGAGGTAGCCCATTTCCAATGAAGTACAGTCCTCCAAGATATTATTGCCTAATATGTTTTCTATTCCATAAATGAAAAAGATGACAAGCGAAGAGAAACAATATTATATATATACTTGCCTCCAATACTCTTTTAAGGAATGTATAGTTAAAGCAGATGAGAGGGTGAGCAGACGTGGGCTTCCTGCCTGCTTCATCCCCATGGAGGACAGCAGGCCTGTTGATCCACTGTATTCCAGTTTGGAAAGCGGGAACAGTGATGTAGCTATTAAGACAGGCCAATAGCAAATAAGCATGGCGTTTCTGCTGGATATTCTCTTGGCTTCTTTTACTTGTCCTGTCTGAGAAAATTTGGAGTATGTGAGATTAGCTCCTCTGACCTCCGAGTATGCAGCATTAAAGCCACCAATAAGAGTCAAGATTCCAGTAGCTTTCAGATATAAAGATAGAGGGCTCTGATACAAGATCTGTTGCAGAACATGCGCCATGGCAAGAACAAAAAATGAAAGCTACAAAACACTTATAGGCATTAAGAGGACACAGTGTATGTTGGTATGTTTGAGTCAAATATAGTGGAAAGTACACCAAACCCTCAACACAATAGAGAGAGTGTGGAGGTAGGTATGTATAAATGTCCAAGAGTTGGAGATGGGTTTGAGTCAGTGGAACAAACCATAGTTGTTGATCCTGATGTATTGGCATCTTGAAATCAGAAAGTGAATAGTTTAATGGAAAAATTTGTCGATGAGAAACTTACTCTTAAGTATATTCAAAAAAGGGAGAACCTAAAATAAAGATCCATTGTGAAAGTTGTGGCATTGATTATGGAATAGGGGAAGTATCCATGGTAGAATGAACAATTTGTAACTTCAGAAACAATCATATGAAAACAATGTCCCATCAACGTCACATTTTAATGGAGGGAAATGGTGAAAATCATTCAAGTAGCATAGACAAGCAGACAACTGTGGTTAGAGATCGATTTGAGATTGATCAAGCAATTAAACTTCTAGATGATTTCAACAAGACATAAGAACCTAATTTGTTCAAGTTGGTGGAAGCAACACTTGTAGGCTATGAGGATAAGAAAAAAGTAAGAGTGGGATGTACACAATGCAATAAATGGTTTTGTTTGGTGTCAGCAAGTGGTAATATTGTCAATTCTATAAATGAACACATGAAATCAAAGAAGTACACCACTGCTACAGATGAGGATTCACATGATACGATTGTTTTAAGGAGTGACACAGCCGAGAGACCCAAGAAGCCTACTAATGATAAGTTCCAATAAAGTTTGACTAGATTCTTGGTCTCATCATCACCATCTATATTACACAAGGGTTCTACAAGTGCAGATTCTTCTACTTCAAGTGTGTTAACTACCCAAGTTCAAATTTATTTTGAGTATGATATGTTGTAATTTGTTCATTTTTTATTTTATCATCTTATTAAAAGTCATTCATCGCCATTGATGCTGCAATGTTGGTGGTATTGGTATTCCTATATTAGTAGAAATGGAGAGAGATTAGACACAAATGTCCTAATGGATCATCAAAGGGGTGGAAAATTATGGGCCATAGAGAAGCATACCGAGATAATGTTATGTTATGAGGGTAATAAATATTGTATTGAGGGCACATATAGGCATATTCATTGCAAGAGGGATTCTGAGATAGGAATCTCATTTGAATCATTGACATGTAGCTTTTATAAGATATTACAGAATGTGATGACTTTAGGATGCGTTTATATCATGAATCAAAATGTGCCAATAAAAGACATGGGAGTGATACAAGGAAAGGAATAAGACTAGACTATTTGACTCAAAATGAACTCAGAATAGCTGCTAGGGTTTCAAATGCTAGCCAAAGATCAACAATGTGAACTCTTTGATGGGAAAAGACAAGGTTGTTATACTCTCTATTAGAATGAGATCCCTAAAAGAGAAATTGTTTGAATCTATTAAAAGTAAGGATGTCTTTAGGTTTTGCAATGATGTGTGTTGTAAGGAAACTTGTAGCCAACTTTATGACAATTTCCACATAACCAAATTTAGATTTTAATCAAATCAACACATAGAATCTACATACAAAGAATAGACAACATACCCATGAAAATGTGATACAAGATATACCCTGGGAAAACCCTTGTGAGGGAAAAACCAAGCCTCCAAAAGTATCATCCACTATGTATTATCAGCAATGCAACCATTACAATACAACTATGGAAAGCCTTTGAAACAAGCCATCCAACAAGCACTTCATGTGACGAAGCATGTAACCACACATCTCATGCTATGCTTCCTTCCTTTACAAATGCTAACCTGGCTAACCCAAATTTATAGACATAAGCTCTGAAAAAACCACCAAGTGGTATTGCATCAAAACCATGTGGTAAATAACCCCACCTACCCTCAATTACTATTGGGTACTGTAGTCACATAAATATGTCCAGTTTAATTAAATGAATATTTGATATTTATTTGATTAAAAACCCACTAGCCAACAGTTAATTAAATTATCATTTAATTAATTCATCCTCAAACATTCTCCTATTAATTAAATAAATTATTTAGTTTATTTTAATTAATTCATTAAACTAAATTCACAATCAATTAAATGAATAAATCCTATTTATTTCATTTAACCCCCTTTCCTCTTTTAAATAAATTAAATAAAATATTTATTTAAATCATTAAATTCCCCCCACTTGCATTCTCCTAAAATGCAAGTTGCACCTATTTGTTGAAATAAATGAATTTTATTTTAATAAAAATCCTATTTTCCCTCACCCATCAAATTCACTTGCAACCTTAAATCCCCCTCTAGATCCTTCTAATCACTTTCTAAACTCTTTCTAATTAACCTAATCCATCCCCTAATTATTGTCACATTCCTAAGCAACTTGAAGTCACTTCTCAAAGACCCCAAAGTCTTTGAAAAGCATTTAATGTTTTATGTGTCCAACAAGCTAACCTCTAAAGTCTTCCAAACCACTAATGGCTCTTACATGACCATTAATGGCTCTTACATAACCATTTATGGTTAGATCCACTTGCATCCATGGTTAGGGACTTTGACCCCTAACTCAACCCTCATGTAACCCATGTGTCTCCTCAAGAATTTATTGTTTTGACCATGGTTATCCTCACTAACTCTTGCACAACAGTTTATCCATTGGATAAAAGCATTATTCTTTGAATAATAAATGTATTCACTCAACTCAACATTAAACCTACCTCTCAAGTTAACCCTCAGGTCATGTCAAACATTTAATGCTTATTCCCTCTCCTCTCAACCCATCTCATGTTGACATTTGTCATCTTGGGATTGGATTGAAAGTCTTCACATGGATCTTAAGCCATTCAATCTTGACCCTTGTTGATTCTACTCAATCTCAACCATCCATTGCTCCATTTTACCTATAAATAGAGCTCATTTCTTCATAATCCAGATCCTGAAAACTTGTATGCATTTACCTTATAGTCAATTTTAGAGAAGAGCATTTAGCATAAATCACTAATATATTGTTATTTTGGACTAAAATAAATCATTTCATTTCATAGCATCTAATATTAGTTTGTTTTATACTTGCATTTGCATAGTTGATCATTTTCAATCTTGACCCTCCATAAGGCATCCATAGTGCAAAAAGATGTTGAGAGCTACACTCATTTGGAACTTGGAGAGGAGAGGTACAAGGAAGAAGCCACCAACATGGTAGAGAGCATTTGGAGATGTTTAGTTGCATTTCTTAGATTCATTAAGCTTTATATTTGTTGTGTAGTGTCTTTCTTGATATGTTTGCTTAGGATAGTGTTTAATCTTTTGTTTGCCAACACTAATGACTAACATCTATTTCTTGTGCTCCCCTTTGTGTGTGTAGCAATCAAACAGGTTTTTCTAACAATCCTCTATTTTTCAAAGCATCTTTTGGATATCCAATCTGCATAGGCACAATGTTGGATATCCAATTTGCATAATCAATTGATCTAATAAAACCAACATCCAGGAGTTTCTTATGTTCTGCTTTGACTAGTACCACAATCTGGGGGTGCATCTTGTGAAGCTTCTACTTGACAGGCTTAGTGCCTTCTACTACAATGAGGTGATGCATGACTAAGTCAGGATCAAGACCAGGCATGTCCTAAATATGACTTCCCCCTACCAAACATTGATATAATAGTGGACCTAACAGCATGACATGTCATGCTTTCTCTCATGGATGGATTTTCAGGGTACAACCAGATAAAGATCGCACCAGAGGTTCAACATAAGACGGCCTTCACATGTCCATGGGGAACATATTGTTGGAATGTAATGCCTTTTGGTCTAAATAATGCAGGAGCGACCTATCAAAGAGAAATGACCACCATCTTTCATGATATGATGCATACTATAATGGAAGATTATGTTGATGACTTACTGGCAAAATCATTAACACGTGAATGCCATCTAGAAATATTAGAGAAAATCTTTGACAGACTGGAATAATATCATGTTCGACTCAATCCAAAGAAATGTGTCTTTGGAGTAACCTCAGGGAAACTTCTAGGATATATTGTCTCAAGCAAAGGCATTGAGGTCGATCCTGCAAAGGTCAAAGTAATCATGGACATGCCACCTCCAAGGAATATCAGTCAGCTAAAGACATTACAAGGGCGGTTGCAATCCATCTGAAGATTCATTGCACAACTGGCAGATAAGTGTCACCCCTTTACACACTTGTTACACAAAAACATTCGCTTTCAATGGGATGCTAGATGCCAGCAAGCATTCCAGATGCTTAAAGACTATCTCATGAGTACACCATTGTTGATCCCACCGGATCCGAGTAAGCCTTTATTATTTTATATTTCAACAAAAAATATAGCATTAGGAGTGCTATTGGCTCAACATAATGCAGAAGGGAAAGAGTGTGTTGTTTAATACATCTCTCGCACACTGGTCAGCTATGAACTCAATTACACACCTATTGAGCGAGCTTGCCTAGTAGTAATCTTGGCAGCCACTAAACTAAGGCACTACCTGTTAACACATAAAGTATAACTCATTGCAAAGATCAATCCACTAAAGTACTTACTCAACAAAGCAGCATTGACGGGCCACTTGGCCAAATGGGTGTTGATTCTAAGTGAATTTGACATCAAATATGTGGACCGTAAGGCTATCAAGGGTCAAGTTATTGCAGATCAGTTGGTCGATGCACCTCTCATAGGCGATCATCCTCTCATTTCCAATTTTCCAAATGAAGAGATATTCATGATCACCGCAACACCACCATGGAGACTATACTTTAATGGTTCATACACTAGGCATGGCTCGGGGGCATGCATTCTATTTATCACACCTCAAGGTGACAGCATCCCGAAGTCTTACAAGCTAACTTTTCCATGCACAAACAACATAGCAGAATATGAGGCCTTGATCACAGGACTCAGACTAGCCATACAATGGAAATTAAAAGAGCTACAAATATATGGCGACTCCCAACTGGTCATTCGACAAGTAACCGATGAATATCATACCAAGGATGATAAACTCATGTCGTACAAGCAAATATAATGGTGGACAAATTAAAGGCATCATTTACTACTATCACCTTTGAGCAGATACCTAGAGATCAAAATCGAGCCACTGACGCTATGGCTACCATTGCATCTCTCCTAGATCTTCCATAGGATTCAACAGGCTATAAGTTCTTGGTAGAATAGCTTTGGATTCCTGCTTATAATATCCCCGAATCCGAGATGATATGTCGCCTTGTTGGTTTTGAATCCCCATGGTATGGTGATTTTGACACCTACCTCTGCGATCACAAACTTCCTCCTAACCAGTCAAATAACCAACGTAAAACTTTCATTCGCCAAATCGCTCGATATACCATAATTGTTGAAACCCTATACTGATGCAGTCTTGATGGTACTCTCCTTCGATGTTTGGAACAAGATGAGATAACAAAGGCCTTGGAAGAGGTACATGAAGGAATTTGTGGGACTCACGCAAGCGGTCCTTCCTTAGTAAAGAAGGTCATGCGCGTTGGATACTATTGGCCATCCATGGAAAAGGACTCCTATTATTTTGTATGAAAATGCAAGAAATGCCAAATTCATGGAGACCCGATACATGCACCAGCATAGGAATTGCAACCAATCACAACACCATGGCCCTTTTGTCAATAGGGACTTGACCTTGTGGGTAAAATTCATCCATCTTCATCCAACGGTCACAAATTCATCATTACCACCACCGAATACTTCACAAAGTGGATCGAAGTTGTTCTGCTTACCCAAGTCACTGGCAAGTAGATCGCCTCATTCATACTTAATTACATCATCTACCGGTATGGTGTATCGATGTTCATCATCATAGATAATGGGCTTCCTTTCAAAAATCAGGATGTTTGTGAGCTCTGTGAGAAGTTTCACATCCAACACCGCTTTTCCACTTTGTATTACCCACAAGGAAATGGTTAGGCCGAAGCATCAAACAAGAACATATTAAGAATCCTCAAGAAGACAGTCAAGGATGTCGGTCATGATTGGCACGTTCAATTAAATCTAGCACTATGGGCGTATCGAACTAGCATTCGAACCCCTATAGGTGCAACTCCCTACTCATTGGTCTATGGAATAGAAGCTATCCTTCCTATTGAGGTCGAAATACCATCTCTACGGGTTTCCTTGCATAATCTCATAGATGATGAAGCATACAGATTCTCACATCTCCAAGACTTGGAACTACTTGATGAAAAATGACAAGCTGCATACAATCACCTCAAAGCTTATCAACGCATGAGCAGACGCTATAATCATCAAGTTAGACCTCATACATTTGAGGTAGGTGATCTTGTTCTTCAAGAGAATCCTCGTAACCAACCAAATAGAGAACATCAGGGAAAGTTTGAATCAAACGGGCTAGGTCCATATGTTATCACTGTTGTATTTGGGTCTAGAGCATATTAGTTGGCTACTTCAGAAGGAAAACTGTTAGCAGATCCAATCAACAGCATGCACCTCAAACGGTTTAATACATAAGTTGTATAGAGCATCAATCTCCCATACATATCAGAAAAACACCAAAAACATTCTAGATAAATGTCTTGACGAAAAAAACAAAAAAAATCAAAATAGTAAAGAAAAATCATGCATCTAAATGGTGAACAACCACTCTGGTGGCACCTTGGGTAAGTGCGATGGTGAAAACCTGGCAAACAGGCTCCACTTGTAAAGGCTATGGCTCCATTGTCTTTCAGACTTGTTGCAATCACATTCATCGCATCCACTCATCCATCAATCAAAACCATGGCTTGTTATTGATCTACAATCAAGGATAGTACTTCATGTGTCTTGCATCCTGCTTTTTCATAGTCATGTCTAAACTGGGGGCAATGCCCTTAACCTATTTGATGAAATTGGATTCTACATTACTTGTGATTCATTGGGTTCTTCATTCAAAATTGTCTCACAAAATACCAAAAACATTTGAAAATACTCACAAAATACCACAAACATTCAAAACTATCTCACAAAATACAAAAAACATCCAAAACACTCACAAAATCCAAAAAAACATTAGAAAACATCAATAATCAATCAAAAACATGACAACACCTTGTACATATGCATTCAAGAAGATACCAAACAAACATTTTGAGATACTCCAACAACTATCACTTATCACATTGACCAAACAATCAACATCGACACGCAAACTGTCTTAACAGGGATAAATCTTTCCTCACCCAAAACAAAGACATGATAACATTTTTCTTTGACAAGAAAATTTTGTTTAAGCTATCAAGTACTTAGTCAGTTTGATACGATATTTATTCATTTATATCAGGTTCCTACGCTACTTCGAGATATCCACAAGTGATTAGAGTAGTCGGGATGATCCCTAAGTATCGTTTTTGTTTGTGTATCTTCTGTGATTTATTCCAATGAAGTTTTGGGGCATGTACTAATGGTGTCTACGTGGGAAGTTCACTAAGTTACGTGATCTTATGCAAAATACAGTCATGGATCACTACAGCTTGTTGACTACAGCGTATACCTCGGCCATGTGAGCATGAACCATTATGGAGGGTCCATATTCTTTATTCTTTATTCTTTATGTATGTTGCTTGTTTGCAGGTACAATGCTCCATCCTTGGTTCCTAATGCCTCATCCAAGATTGATATTACCATGCTCAATGATGAAAACAAAGCACTATGGATCGTCTTTCCATCTCATCTGTATATATTGCATTCTGTTGCATTCCATCCATCCATACATTCATAATAGTTGCATATTACTCATACATAGTAATGACAATGGATGCATACTCTTTTTTTTTCAATCTTCTTCCACAAGAATGGGTCCTAGGTCCTCCATATCTTCTATCTAACATCGAATTCCCCCCTCACCCTGCCCATCTAAGATCCTCATCATCATCCCTTCATCAGTTTCCATCAACCCAATCAAGCCAATTACTCTGTCTACACAAGCACATCGACTCGCGCTCACCTAGACTATCAATAGATATTCTAATCAAGTTTCTTCGGGTCTCAATAGGTAATCGATCATGGCAAACCTAGACTACAACAAGCATTTATCATAATGACCTAGTCTCAACAAGGCTGTTATGATTCACCACAACCATCCATCACACACACACACTATCAATTGATCAACCAATCAAACACAATCCAAACGGACAATTACATCAATTGTCCAAAGTCTCAACGAGTATTTTGCTTCATATACCTTGACTTCATCGAACAATTCCATCAATTGTCTAAGTCACCCACAGGTCACTTTGATTCACTTACTCGGACTTTATCTTGTCCAAGCAAACAACTGACATCAACTGTCATGCTTTGACTCATCTGGGGCAATTAAACTAATTGCACCAGATTGTTCAACCAATTTTAATCAATTGTATAGCATCAATCAAAAACACACACCACATTTGCAACATATCTCTTCCCCGACCTAAAGGTACTCACTGGCTTGTTGTTTCTCCGTTTCACTCTATTTTCTTCTATTCTTTCACCGTTATTGCTAAATTCTTCTCTTCTAACTCCCCACCAATTCTCGTTCTTTTTCGAGAGATCGCCCGATTTTTCAAACATTTTTGACACATCTCTCGAGGGGGCATACCACCCATTAAATTAACATTTTATGGGGCATATTTCTTCACACCTATTTTTCTTTCTTTGAAACGACGCGATAAACCACATCGTCTCAAAGAGGGGCAAATGTAGTCACATAAATCTGTCCAGTTTAATTAAATAAATATTTGATATTTATTTGATTAAATACCCACTAGCCAACAATTAATTCAATTAACATTTAATTAATTCATCCTCAAACATTCTCCTATTAATTAAATAAATTATTCAATTTATTTTAATTCATTCATTAAACTAAATTCACAATCAATTAAATGAATAAATCCTATTTATTTCATTTAACCCCCTTTCCTTTTTGAAAAAAATTAAATAAAACATTTATTTAAATCATTAAATTCCCCCCACGTGCATTCTCCTAAAAGTGCAAGTTGCACCTATTTGTTGAAATAAATGAATTTTATTTTAATAAAAATCTTATTTTCCCTCACCCATCAAATCCACTTGCAACCCTCAATCCCCTTCTAGATCCTTCGAATCACTTTCTAACCTCTTCCTAATTAACCTAATCCATCCCCTAATTATTGTCACATTCCTAAGGAACTTGGAGTCACTTCTCAAAGACTCCAAAGTCTTTGAAAAGCATTTAATGCTTTATGTGTCCAACAAGCTAACCTCTAAAGTCTTCCAAACCACTAATGGCTCTTACATGACCATTAATGGCTCTTACATAACCATTTATGGTTAGATCCACTTGCACCCATGGTTAGGGACTTTGACCCCTAACTCAACCCTCATGTAACCCATGTGTCTCCTCAAGAATTTATTGTTTTGACCATGGTTATCCTCACTAACTCTTGCACAAGAGTTTATCCATTGGATAAAATCATTATTTTTTGAATAATAAATTTATTCACTCAACTCAACATTAACCCTACCTCCCAAGTTAACCCTCGAGTCATGTCAAGCATTTAATGCTTATTCCCTCTCTTCTCAACCCATCTCATGTTGACATTTGTCATCCTGGGATTGGATTGAAAGTCTTCACATGGATCTTAAGCCCTTCAATCCTAATCCTTGTTGAGATTACTCAATCTCAACCATCCATTGCTCCATTTTACCTATAAATAGAGCTCATTTCTTCATAATCAAACTTGTATGCATTTACCTTATAGTCAATTTTTAGAGAAGAGCATTTAGCATAAATCACTAATATATTGTTATTTTGGACTAAAATAAATCATTTTCATTTCATAGCATCTAATATTAGTTTGTTTTACACTTGCATTTGCATAGTTAATCATTTTCAATCTTGAACCTCCATAAGGCATCCATAGTGCAAAAAGATGCTGAGAGCTACACTCATTTGGAACTTGGAGAGGAGAGGAACAAGGAAGGAGAAGCCACCAACATGGTAGAGAGAATTTGGAGATGTTTAGTTGCATTTCTTAGATTCATTAAGCTTTCTATTTGTCGTGTAGTGTCTTTCTTGATATGCTTGCTTAGGATAGTGTTTAATCTTTGGTTTGCTAACACTAATGACTAACATTTGTTTCTTGTGCTCCCCTTTGTGTGTGTAGCAATCAAATAGGTTTTTCTAACAATCCTCTATTTTCCAGAGCATCAAGTACTTTATTTGATTTATTTTCCTGATAATAATATCTACAATAAATATAATATACAATGTAACAACTCATCAAGTGGTCTCCCAAGAATAATCTCCAAGGAATCTCTACATGTTGCGCGTCCATCTAGGTGTTCCTAGGTGTAACAATAATAATAATAATAATAAAATAATACATTACATGTCCATGGGAAATCCATAATAAATGAAATATTGCAATTAAACATTATTATGCAAGGTGTACAGCACCAATTGTCCCAACATTCTCCTTGTTGTATACATTGCATAAGGGGAAATCAACCATATCATGAACAAGGGAACAATCCCTCCTAACACATATACCATCACTGAATCAAAGCGCTAGATGTGCTCCATCAAGATACCTGCAACAAGAAACAAAGTGACCGCCATCTCATACATGAATGCCCCCACCCTTCACCATGCCACTGCAACTAGATATGAAAAGGCCATCCAAAGATAAAGCCACACAATCTATCGCAATAAATGATAAGTCATCTCTCAACTAATATCTGAACACAAACACTCAATTCATGGCTAACCAATGCAACGGTAGCTATCAAAAAATTCATAATCATAGTTGAAATGGCACCCACAGCAAGTGCTAGCACATCCAACTATTAATACCTCCAAGGTATACAAACCAAGTGAATACCATCTCAATGACATATATATAACCTGTAACATGCAACCATAAGCTCCAATTGCAATACATGTCACATATGTACACCTAGAAACTCCCACTGCATAGGTAATGTCAAAACTGAAATGAATCCACTAACATCATCTCATAGAAAGTGCAACCATAACCATGTAGTATCAAGGAACATCCACAACAATATGAATAACCTGTAAACCAATAACCTACAAGTACAACTCTCACCACAAGTCTCCATAACTCTCCCATGTTCTCCACAACCAACAAAACAAAAGAGATAAGGGTAAGTGCACAAAGATGGTGGTCAAAAAGAGGGGTATAAGTGGACACTTTTTTTCTGAAATCAGGTGAACCTGAACTTAGAGGCAAAATTTGAAAGTCATCCACTCAAGATATGAAGATAATCAAATAACAAATATTGTAGTACTCTGAATCTAGTTTCGAAACTACTAAATTTTTTCAAAATTGGATAAGATTAAGGGGGTCAAATCCTTCGCGCACGAAAAACTGACCCTATTTTTTTCTAAAAAACATAACATAGTGCCTGACGTATGCATCAAAAAAGTCATAGTTAGATTTAGTATTTTGACAAATCCTTTGGCAGAAAGATAGTTAAGAGTGAGCACTAGAAGATGTGTATTTTTTTGTAATTTTTTGTTGAGTATTTTTTTTTAATGATTTTTCCGATTGAGCACATCCTGAAAATTTGATACATGTTCGTGCGTGAAGCATAAGTTGCACTAAACAAATTGAAAATACAATTTTATTTTTTTTAAATTGTAAAGAATTAAGTGCACTACAATAATATATAAAGTTTTTAAAATTTGGATATGTATAACAAAAGTTATTCAAAAAATGGTGCACCTATGTCTGTGAGAACTATGGAGACACTAGTAAAAGAAATTCAATAATAATATGTTATTGTTGTTCAAATTGAAAAAAAATTATATGGTTAGAAAACTCAGAAGATGGGTGAAAATATGGTGGCAATTTTAGAAATACCCACTTTATGAAGTGTAAACCTGATGATGACAAAGTCGATAAACCAAGTTGATAAAATAAAACACGTCAAAAATGAGAGAAATGGAGGGAAATCAAACTTCCAATCCGTATCTTTGTCATCCAGGCCTATTTCCAAGCCTAAAAAGTCAAAAGCGCGTACAGGGTACTTATGGTTTAAAAAGCGTGTATGGGGTATTTATAGTGTAAAAAGCGCATACGCGCGTGTTTCCCATTAAACAGCGCGTACGCGCTATTGTATAATATTATATTCTATGTATAATATGTGTATATTCATATAATATATGTAATATATAATATGTGTATAATATGACATTGTATATATAATATGTTTATATACATATAATATATTAAACATATATATACACATGTAAGTGTATCGTCTCTCTCTCTCAAACGCATACAAGGTCTCTCTCTCTCTCTCTCTCTCTCTCTCTCTCTCTCTCTCTCTCTCTCTCTCTCTCTCTCTCCCCTTCTCCCTTCCTCCATACCCCATCCCTCTTTCTCTTCTTCTCTCCCTCCATACCCCACTGCAACTATGTTTGCACTTCTATAGAAGTAAGTGAATTTATTTCTTATCTGCAACTTCCTCTTTGATTTTTATCATGTATTCTCTCCCTCCCTCTACCTCTCCCTTCCCCCAATGTTCTCTCTCTCTCTCTCTCTCTCTCTCTCTCTCTCTCTCTCTCTCTCTCTCTCTCTCTCTCTCTCCCCCTCTCCCTCTCCCTCTCCCTCTCCCTCCTCCTCCCCCTCTCCCCCTCTCTCTCTCTCTCTCTCTCTCTCTCTCTCTCTCTCTCTCTCTCTCTCTCTCTCTCTCTCTCTCTCTCTCTCTCTACCTCTCCCTTCCCCCCATGTTCTCTCCCTCTCCCTCCCTCTCCCCTCTCCTCTCCCTCTCTCTCCCTCTCCCCTCTCCTCTCCCTCTCTCTCCCTCTCTTTCCCTCTCCCCTCTCCCTCTCTCTCCCTCTCTCTCCCTCTCCCACCCCCCTCTTCTCTCTCTCCCCTCTCCTCTCTCTCTCTCCTCTCTCTCTCTCTCTCTCTCTCTCTCTCTCTCTCTCTCTCTCTCTCTCTCTCTCCCTTCCCTCCCCTCTCTCTCTCTCTCTCTCTCTCTCTCTCTCTCTCTCTCTCTCTCTCTCTCTCTCCCTCTCCCTTCCCTCCCCCCTCTTCTCTACCTCTCCCTTCCCTCCATGTTCTCTCCCTCTCTCCCTCTCTCTCCCTCTCCCCTCTCCTTTCCCTCTCTCTCCCTCTCCCCTCTCCTCTCCTTCTCTCTCCCTTCCCCCCCTCTTCTCTCCCTCTCTCCCTATCCCTTCCTCCATACCCCTTCCATAACTTTTTTAAGGCTTATTAGCATGTACGCGGTACTTTTTACTCATAAGCGCATACGCAGTACTTATTACTCATAAGCCAAGAATATCGTTGGGCTTGCCAACATTTTATGGCCTAGCAGCGCGTACGCGGTTTATAGACATAGTTTTAGTTGCCCAAGAGCCTGAACGGCCTCAAAAGAAGTTTTTGAGGTCGTTGAAGGCCCCACTGGAACTGTGTATGCACTTCTATCACTGTTGTATACATAAAAGTAAGTGAATTTTTTGTTTTTTGCATGATTTCAAATGATTGAATTGTTGTTTTTATTAGTTTTTTTGTTTTTGCATGGTTTCAAATGATTAAATTGTGATTGTTTAATAGTTTGATTCCAAAAAATAGTGATAAGATGCATACTTATGGTTATTTATTTATTTTTGAACTTTTCTGTACATATATATGTAATATGATTCTATTTAGGTCAACCGATCTCAACCATGGGAAAGAACAAGCGAGGAACGATGGAACAACGAGAGGCTCAAAAGGAAAGACAAAGGCATCGTATGAAGAAATTGCGTGGCATAAGAACAATGGGAGAAGAAGGTATGTCAACCTCAACATCTCAATTCAATTTACCAAACGAATATAATGCACCTAATGCAATTGAAGAAGAAACATTTGATAATTTACCATTTGAACCTAATGCAATTGAAGAAGATACCGCATTGAATAATCAATTAAATGATGAACATATTACACCTTCTCTACTTGATGAATTGAATGCACCTGATTACATATACAAATATTCATTTAAATTTATAAAAGGACAACCACAAAATACAACAAATACAAAATAATGAACTCATTACACATTTATTAGATCGAATATCGATATTTATATATGTAGACACTCAATATTGTTATTTTGCATTGTCTTAGGTTATCTTCATATGTTATGGTGGATCTTTGTTCATTGTTGGGCTAGGGTTTGGTGGTTGAATCCATTTTAGTCTTTCAATTTTGTTATTATTGTTATCCATTTTCACCATAAACAATATATATATATATAAAAAGGCATGTCTGCCAAGTCAATACAAATATTACAAAAATGTGGCATATGCCATGTCCAAATCGATATACAATAAAAATGTAGAATATATCTACATGTATTGGTCATTCTATGACCAAAACTAACACTATATGATCCTAAACTTCTGGTGGATCATCAAAATCAAGCCTCTTCGACGCAATACGCGGCTTTGTAGATGGCTGCAAAAGCACAATTCAAAAGCCAAGTTAGAATTCTTTTGTAGAAAATAGTTCACAATTGACATAATAACTATGCATTTAACTTTAATTCCTTTGCAATTGAAATGTAGATTACCTCATCGGCTGATCCAGGAGCTAATGTCTTCGCTCTCCTCTCCTTGTCACTCTTAGGAGTTTTCTTGAAGACATACTTAAATGGATCCACGTTATGACCGTACCGCGAACAAGTCTATTGTAGATTAAATGTACAATTAATACAATGTACTAACATAAATATATCAAAAACACTTAAAAGCTATAATATAGAGAACAATGATGTACCTATGCCTCATATGCTTCTCTAATGGACTGAGGATGGCTCACCATCGATGTAGAAACGGTCGCTATTACCTATACAAAAAATGTACAAAGATTAAATACAATTAATTTTACATATCAAACAAAAGTGTCCTGGATCCTGATATGCTTCTCCAGTGCAAGGAGGAGGGTTCGCCATTGACGAAATAGGTATGGATATTTGTTGTATGAAAAAATATAAGATTATAATATATCACAAGTTCACATGTACACATACATATAATCATGAAATCAAGAAAATAAAGTAGAGATACATACCTCCTCCCTCTCTCGATTCTTGGGCGAATCAGGTGCATTCAACATATCCACAAAGCTCAATGGCCGATGTACATGTAAAATAGACAAAAAACACTAATCAATCTACAAACCCCAACTAATACTTGATTTCAACATTTTCAAACAATTGTACAACTAAAAATGTGTTCAATTACCTTCTTCACACATTTTGGCATCTTCGAGATATTCTTTTTCTTCGGATGAGCCCTAGATGCGGAGGGGGTGCCCTAAAAACAGAAAATTAACACGAGATATTAATATAGATAGTAAATTAAACAAAATTTTAAAAATCTAAAATGAAATGACTTGCATATTCCATCAAAACAATACATAAAAAGAGTTGTACAAAATATGATACCGTATAGCCTTGTAGGCCAAAATCGATCACCGACAACATGATGTCATCAATCTAGGACATTTCGTCCCTTGTCAATACCTACAAACCAAAAATTGGACCAAGAATTAAAGATAGTTAGTATATCTTGTATTTTTTTGAATTCAAAGTGTACTATTCTATTTTAACATGTTACAAAATGTATACCTCAGGCATCGAAGTTGCAGCTGTGGTAACTCGGGGAGGTGTATGGGATACCGCTGCTGCATCCTGAAATGCATATTATTTGTCTCAATTTAAATCGATGTATAAATGAAAATTCATTTATGTAATTACAAAATTAAAGTGACTGATAAATAAAATGTTATGAATTCAAATCAACACACCTATGTCTGTGGCTCATGGGCAAACACCATGTCCATCAACTCATCTGTCAGCACGACATCCTCAACCGTGTGAGCCTGACATCTACAACCGCAAATCGTGCATAGATGATATGAGTATCCATCTACACTGGTTGCATCATCTATCCCTGAGCATATCCCCGAGCAACTGACACACATATGCTCGATGGGCTCTCTGTCACCCTCTAACGGCTCATCATCCAATACAATAGGGTGTGCTAATGATGTCCCATGCTGGATGATGGCACCAGTCAATGATGTGGCCACCTGAAGAGTCTGTAGCTCCATCGACTCTTTCAGCTCTAATGGGACAACCTGATGCACCTTGGGTTTGGGTGCTAGGGGGCGGCGACTCTCCGCGGCTAATCGCCTATGAGCTCCAGGTCTATCTTGGGCAGAGCCACCACCTCTACCATGAAACTCTCTCATGTCAAAATAATTTGGGCGCACATTGAGCACAAACTCACAATATATTTTTCTCAAAAAATATAATGGCACCTCATAATTATTACAAGGTGGATCGTCAAAGACCATCCACCACCTCTGCCAAAAAAGATTCTTCATCTGCACATTGGTACACCAATGTATGGGAAACCTCTTTGCATTAGGAGGTAATGACTGACTAGTTTTGGGGTCAACAAAAAGGGCACATATTTGTTGTTTAGAAATATTTTTGTTTTTAACTCCATCGTATGATAGCCCATTGGCATAGAATTGATGACACCTATCCCTAAAGCTTCCCCATTTGGTAATTTCTGTGAAAACAGCTATGGCACCACTAGCTAATATTTCTAGGCTAGTGGCGAGGGATTGATGATGGTCAAGTTCAAAAGTTTTCAATTTTACAATCAGTCTATTGATTTTGGATGTATTTTGCCCTAACTGATTAATTAATTCTTCCTGTGTTTCGGCTGTGTGGTCAAAAGGAGGAATTGGGGGTTGTTCTTGTGTGTTTTCAGGAGGTGCATTTGGTTGTTCTTGTGGGTTTTTAGGAGGTGCATTTGGTTGTTCTTGTTCTGGATTAGAAGAATCTAGTTTTTGAAACAAAAAATGAAAAAACCTAATCAAAATTAATGAAATTAAATTCAAAATGTAAAACAAATTGCATAAACCAGAAAGAAAGACAAAAAAAAACAAAAACTAACCTTGATCCATAGCCTGAGGACAAATTTCGCACCCCGTTCGCGGTTTAGGTTAGAAAATGGGAAAAAAAGAAACTAAAAAATGCGCTTTTCGGGTAAATGAGGACCTAGTTTTTTTTTTAAAAAAATTTCATCAGGCACCGCGTACGCGCTTTTACTAGGATTATTAGCACGTACGCGCTCATTTTCCTATAAGAAGCACGTAAGCGCTCAGTTTCCTAAGCTCAGCGCGTCCGCGCTACCTTTTCTAGGCTCGGGAAGAACAAACCTAAGCGCATACGTGGGAATTTTAAATTTTAAAACTGCGTACGCGCTGCCTGTTTTTCCAAGTTTTTTGGGGGTGGTGTCCACTTTTCTGACCACCATCTTTGTGCACACGCCCATAAAGGAACCTCCATGTCATAGATTCCATATGACAACACATGAACACAAACTAGTGAACACATAGCACCAAACAACCTCAAATCCAATGTAATGTGAATCCAAACATCCAAGAAGATAAACAAGACCAAAGAGAGAAACACTGCAAATCAAAACCTATAGCATGTCCTTCTACACATACACCTCTAAAATGCCAACTGTGTCAAGTATGATCTCCTCCATAAAACCCCAAATGAAAAGCATCACAACACCCAAAACCATTCAGACCCTTGGACCAAACAAACATGTATAGCATGTAATCAACATGGATGTAAGCCTCTCATAACCAAGAAGATCAAACTCATATCCATTCCTAATCCCAAGGGAACATGCCCAATAAACTATCTCCCAAGCTCTATAATCAATGAATGCCATCATAATAATAACTCAAATGCACAAGGAGATAAGTTATAACCAATGCCAATCATCTCTCAAACTAAATCTTCCAGAACTAACCATCTATCCATTTCTCAAGATCCATATCTATGAAAGATAAGCATAAAACATAAGGCACTTGAAAGGAACAATGGGCAATATCTCTCAAGTAGTAAACCATCGAGTAGACCAAGAGTGGGGAATGAGAATGCTCATCCAAGATATTCAAGTCATCATAACTCATCTAAGAATATTCTCCTCTCAAGTCCATACCAAGTGAATGCTCCTTGGTCTTCTTGCCAAAACCATCAACCATCTCAACACATGTCTCTAATCAGAAGAGAATATCAGCATTACCTATGTCTCCAAGTATCCATGAGTACTTGTAACCAATCAATCCATGCCAAACTTCGAATGCAACATAGAACCATCATGAAGTAATCAAGAAAAATGATCATGTATCCAATATAAAGAGAACCACAAAGATCAATGTCAAAGCTCCAATCGCAGAATCGGGAACATAACATGACAACGTGATCTAACCATCTCCTCCACAAAGATAACATGCTCTAGATGAACATATCAAATAACCATATCATGCCAAAACTCTAAACTAGTATCAAGAGTGCACCATGACATAATATCAACCATCCTACCAAGCAAGGATAACATGTCAGATGAAAGCATAAACCGCACCTCAACCAAAGACTCCTTGAGTCCTCCAAGATGTCAACATTCTCAAATATCATGAAGATCACCATCTCCTACAAGTGTACCCGCAAATGTGAAAGATCCTTCTGCAGTAACAGGATCTAAGGAATCCTCCAAACATTTGCACACTAAGAATATCATCCACCATCCAATGGTGAATACACATCACTGCCATAAGCTCCCATTGACCGTGATACCAAGCTTTCAATAGCATTGTGATAATCATCTCCTAAATGAATATCACCCAGGTCTACACACATACAACCGAAGTGTCAATAACATCAAGTAAACCATGAACTCCAAACTAAGAAGATACAAAATCACCAACAAACAATCAGGAACCAATCTTATACCACCACATCATCATTGTCAAAATCTCCCACTAAAAAGTGTAAACAATCTATCCATGACATCATGATAAAATCATCCTCTAACATGAAAATTTACCAAATCCATCTAACAATCAAAGAACTCAATGTGCACATCATGAGCTCCCAAAATTCAAAGTAACCATGATCCTCAACACAAGAAGATACACCGCCATAACCAATCAAGAATCCAAATAAAATCATAATCAATAAAAGCACCTGCAAATCCAATCATGTCATGCCAAAGTCCCTAAACACAAGGAACAACCATGGCATCATGATCACATCCACGAAACAAGCATCTAACTCTCAATGTGTCCAACCTATTAGCATCACATAGTCAACACCATAGGTCCTCCACCATGATTGTACTAGATAACAACATCTCTCCTCCTCAACATGACAACAAAATCAGCAAACCATGTGACTAAACCAAGCCACCAATCTGAATATGCATCAACAATGAAAGGTCTATGGGCATAGACAACTCATATGCAAGTCATAAATGCAATCATATAAGTATAGACCGCCTACAACACTGAACAACTTGTAGACCTAACAATGCAACATACATACTCAAACCAAAATTGATAACCATGTCAACATGAGAGCAATCAAGATACAACATTGAGTGTACAATGACATCAAATCCAAATCTCCAATATGTAAGATGTCATAAACTAATAATGTCACCATAGTCAAAAGAACCTATAAATAGCTCAGATCAAAATATCAGCAAATAAAACATCTCAAAGCTGCTCCAAATCTAAACAAATGTGTAGTTCTCTCCAAGGGCTTTACGTCGACCATTCGAAGTCCAAAATCTAACTCCATATGCTCAAGTTATGACCCCTCAAATTCATAAAGGTAACTATCATTTCCAACTGACATTTCACTGCCCAAAATAGAAAAAAATGGGAAAACTAATCATATCACAACATAGTGCAATGAGTCACCTTTCCAACGACTATAATAAGTCGAAAAACCAACATCATATGCCCAAGTTATGCTCTGTAGAAGAAAATCGGCCTATTAGGCTAAAAAATGCAAGCCTGGACTCCAAAAATTCCTCCAATATGCCATAAAATATATTTCTCAATTTATTTTTTCTCCATATGCCATAAAATATTTTTCAAATTTTTTAATAATACCAAGTCGGCCCCTAGCGGGACCCATATACAACTGGCATATACAAAATAATACATGGCATATTAAAATTTTATTGGCCACATTTTAATTTCCAAAATTTATTTCAAAACTTTATAAAAAATCCCAAAGTTTTTATTAATAAAAGAAGTTTTATAAAAAATAACGTGGCGAAATTTTTAAAAAAAACTTTAAGGTTGGGAAATCTTGCCACCATGGTGGGCCCCCATCAAGGAACCCACCATCGATGGAGGAACCCCCCCACCATGGCAATGGTATCACTATCGGTGGTACCCACCATAACAGGAGGTATTGCAAAGGAATTTGGGAGGTACAGGGTCTGTGGACCCCGCCCCCCTCCATAAAATTTTTTTTTTTTTTTTTTTTTTTGTCATTTTAAACCTTTCGACACCCTACGCATTTTTATATATGTTTTTTATTTTGCAGGAAATATTTTTTCACCAACGTGATTTTTTAATATTTTATTTTCTATAGACTGTAGCAAATAATTTGACGGTTACCAGTATAAAAAATTTTGTATTATTTTCAATTGAGAACAAAATAGGTCAAATTATATATTATGTTTTGTCTCCGGGCCAACCTGAATCCATACATGAGGTCCATTAGTCTAACGGGGTTATATGTGAAATATCACCCCCAAAACACTCATATAAAATCACAACCAAGGAAACTCATTTGATCCAACATTTTGCCAACCCCAAATCTGCCAACAACCCATCAAAACAGCAAACCCAAAAGTCTTGGATCTATAATAAACAACCTACAAAATCCTCATATCATGCCTTCTCTAACATCCTTTCATGCATTCATGGATTCAACCTAGGGTTATAACACCATAAAACCATAGCTCTGATACCACTTGTAAGGAAACTTGCAACCAGCTTTATGACAATTTCCACATAACCCAATTTTTTTCAACACATGCAAAGAATAGATAGCATACCCATGAAAATGTGACACAAGATATACCCTAGGAAAACCCTCATGAAGGAAAAACCCAACCTTCAAAAGCATCATCCACCATGTGTTATCAACAATGCAACCATTACAATACAACAATGGAAAGCCTTCAAAACGATCCATTCATCATGTGACCAAGCATGTAACCACACATCCCATGCCATGCTTCCTTCCTTCACAAATGCTAACCTAGCTAACCCACACAACTACCCTTGTGGTGCTTTTATAGACATAAGCTCTCACAAAATCATCAAGTGGTGTTACATCAAAACCATGTGGTAAATAACCCCACCTACCCTCAATTACTATTTGGTACTTTATTTTATTTATTTCCCCAATAATAATATTTACAATAAATATAATATACAATGTAACAACTCATCAAGTTGTCTCCAAGAATATTCCCCAAGGAATCTCTACATGTTGCACGTCCATCTAGATGCTCCTAGGTGCAACAATAATAATAATAAAATAATATATTGCATGTCCATGGGAAATCCATAATAAATAAAATATTACAATTAAACATTATTATGCAAGGTGTACAATACCTATTTTCCCAACATGTGTGAGGCACATAAACAAGGAAAATTACAAGGTAAAGATGCAATTTGGGATTTTGTCAAGGATATCTTTCACAATCTGATGGATTCAAAGGCAGGGAGAAGGTATAGTACATCCACTAAATCCCTTTATGAGATAATCGAGTTATGGGGAGGTCCTAGTTTACATAGCTTTATTAGCTTGAGTTTGGATGGTCCTTCAATTTCTACAACTTTGAGGCAAGTTAAAAAGTCATTGGCATACATCTTGGGGGAGCACCACTACATTTTTTAGGTAGTAGGGAAAGTGTATGCTTGTTATAAAACCAAACATGGTATAGATGGTCCAATTCCTGTCTACCTTGATGAAGATGAAACTGTTGTGAGAAAGTATGTTAGGTGGGTAGAAAAAAGTGATACATTGGTGGGTTTTTTTGGTAATAAAGAAGAACATCAATGCCAATCATATTTCTTGGTGACAGTTGGTGAGGGAATTGTAGGCTTTGATATCATAACAGATTCTTTTAAGAACAATGTTATTGGCTACTATGCACATGTTATTATTGCAAACCCTTTACATGAAAAGTTTCCTTGTTTGGTTTTGGTTACTCATCCAACATGCAATAGGTTCAATGCAAATTTTGTTCATCAACAATGGGAAAGAATAGATTTTTTGTGGAAGAGATGTGGAAAATAATTTGGGACCTATTCTTGGTCATTCTTCAGATGGGGATAGTAGAGCAAGACAACTTATGTTGATGGAATATTGTTCAACAAAAGGTATTCGATATCAAATTCCTTGGGAAGGGTGGAGACTAAGTGGGTTGTCCAATGGTTGCAATGTAATAGGATTGCATGACCAGGACTACATCCACAATGGAAAAAAGCTAGTGAATCGTTTATTTAGCGGTTGACGAGAATATAGACAATCACACCGCATATAGACATCCACCACTAAACAGCACGATCAATTATGTTGGTACAATAGAATAAAGGAGAAACACATGTACAAGTATGATTTGACATATCAAGCTTTTTTGGAACTTGTTTTTTTCATAGCAACACCCAACTTATCTTACAATGCTAGGAATGATATATACAAGTTAGAAGAAAGAATCACAATTTTTTTTCAGATTTTTTAAAAAATGTGAACAAGGTGTATTTTCAAAACATTCTACTTTCTTCTTCACTATGTGCTCCCATATGTTAGATTTTTTTTTTTTTTAAATGATCAAACCTAATATTGGTTTTATACGTTTTGGCTTTAGGTGCAATGAATATTCTCGATCGTGAATGTTCGGGATAACTCAACCAATTTCTTGGTACTTCTTGGTGTAAGTTTCTTTCACCAACCATTCATATTTTGTAGTGAAATGAAATTAGAGAAAAATAAATATGTTCTAAATAAAATTTCAATACAAATTTGGGTCTCACATGGTGATCCAAATGTGCAAATACATGGGTTGACGAAAATTCATATGTCATTCATGATGTCAATGGGTTTATCAAATCAAATTTAAAAGTGCTAGAAGGTCATCAATCAAACAGCTTGGCACGATGCATGCTCTATACAACTTTATGGACATTATATTTGTATTATTTAAAATCAGAGCAATGCCCTCTATGAGCTTGAATGAGACCAATTAGGTTGTCCCATTACAATTTTATTGTTGGTGTTAACTGTTGAAGGTAGACACAAGTTTGTCTAGCCCTCTATTGCACCATTAATTTGTATCCTATTTCAACTTTGCATAATAATAAAGAAATTGATAAATTGTAGAAGCTTCCTCATGGATTTGTTGTCTTTACTTAAGAATCACTATAAGTTGTGTCTACCTTGATGCAATATAATTACAGAATTAAACTTTTTTCCTTGAAATAAACCTGCAATTCATACTACACATTCACAATTAATTAATGCATTGTAGACACATCCATTCATATAAGTAAACACATAAAATAGGAGACAATCTGAATTTGCTTGTAGTCATTTCATTCAACTCAATTGTGTATACAATTTTGTAAATATGTAAAGAGTCTGCAACTATCTATTATCAAAAATTCCAAACATAATACATTCTACCCACCCAAGAGAATTTTCAGAACAATTTGCAGATGGCCCTGAATTCTTTTTTATAATAGCAAAGGAGTCAAACAAGCTTCGGGCCATCTACACATGTTTCAAAATCTCATTAGCCTCAACTAGAATATGGTCTTCATGAGAAATCATTTATCCTTTTGCAATAATTCGGTGTAGGTCTTTATATGCTTTTCATAAGTTTTAGTAGCCACCGAAGCATTTTGTCTATTCAAGAACCTCACACTGAACTTCATTTGTGACATTCCTTCTAGCTGTTTATGAAGGTTTTCTTCTACTTTGTCAGCATCATCAAACACTTCATTCATTGTGCCATGGAGAAATACTTTCCCAAGATCTTCTTTCCACTTAGCTTCATTTTTATCTTCTCGTGTACCCTTGAAAAATGTTGGTGGTTGTGTTCCTTGCAATTTATTGAAATTTTTCAAAGCTTTCCCTAGATGCCCATGATATTTATGATGTTCATTCAACATTAGATCGATCTCTGACAATATAGCCTTTGTCTCATCCATTATAGTTACTAATTGCAATTGAACATCATTATCAAAATGACTTCCATTTTTCTCAAAAAATTGTAACAATCCTTGCTTTCTCTTTGTGTACCTCTCAGTCAATTTCAATCCAAACTCTACCTTCCTCTGTCTTTTGACAAGACCAGCAATATCTTGGTACTTATTCCACATTCTTTGTAAATGAGGTAGCATTCGTGCAAATTTAGCTTCCATCCACTTCTAAGCCATTTTGAACTTATAAATTCTGAGATCGTTACTAAGCCTTTCAGTTTCCTCTTGAGCCTTGGTCAGTTGTCTTTTTGCATCTATCCTCTTTTCCTTCTCAATGCTAGGTTAATCTTCAATTGAGTAGCATGATTCTCTATAAATAATAGAAGACCTTGTTGTGTAGAGGTTATTAATCTCTCATTTAGCTCACGATTCTTCTAATCCATCTCTTCATTCTTAGTTGTGAACTTCTCTATTGCAACCCTGGTAAATAATGCAGTATTTGCATTCAAATATACTACCAGTTTTGTAATGACATCTTCCACCCTGTAAACCATAAATTGTCCCAAAATATGTTGTGGATCTGCAATGGTGATAGGCCTCTTGTCAAGTGGATACAATCACCATATAGCCAACACTTTGTCACTAGGCCTAAAATTTGAACTATAGCACAACTTATCTATTCCTTCATCACTTAACCTCATATTCAAAACTTGATATCTCCTGAGATTGTCAAAGGCAATGGAAGAGGACATATATGTCCCTAGAAGAAGCATACATCCTGCTTCTTTTAGCAATTGTCTTCCCTTCTCTAGGGTCATGTCATTGGTTTCTTCACGGACCTCTGCCCAAAATTGTTGACAACCTCATCTAATTTCTCTGATGGGGTATCAAGAGTTATTTCATTCAATTTTATTCCCATGAATTTATTAATAAACACTTTGAACTCACTTGTATTGATGAAATCATCATCAGATACAAACTTCTTGGAAGCTAGAGCTTTAACTTCATCTGTTAAGAAATTAACAATTTCAGCAATGTCATCATCTTCATCATTTGGGGGTTGGTAAGCTGGCACATGCACTTGCATTTGTTGCATAACCTCTTCCTCTTCCTCATGGGGTGTTGCACTTTCTCCCACATCTTTTGATACTTCCAATCCTTCTAACGGAGCGGGAGGCATTTGAGCTAAAGGAGAAACATCCCTATGTCCTTGCACAATGATGGATGAGAGAGTGGATGAAGATAGAGAAATAATTGGCACATTTGATGTCAACCTAGATTCATGTTGGAGTAACAACTCCATTCTTCTGACTTTATCATCAACGTCTGCATATGCACCCTTGTATGTAGTGTCAGCCAGCTTTCTTGCTTTCTCAACTTGTTGGATTCTTATCCATGCTTTAACTCTTTCCAGAGTGGCTTCATAAGTGGGACAATTCCTTTTTAATTCCTCTTTGAGCACAAATGTATGACTTTATACGCCCTCTTGCAAATGTGATGTATCCTTATGGATCAAATTTTTGGCCCTCTGAATGTAGGGGTAACTTATAGCTATCCAAGAGATTGATGGATTTTTCAAAGCCACTTGATGAAGACACCTGAAAAAAATCCAATAGGAAGATAAGAAGGGAGAAAAGCGGCCTTATGTTATCAAAAGGAGAATCTGCCCCACATATTTGTCTGATTATTTATAGATATGCCAATCTTTCGGGAACTATCAAACGCATCAAATGTGGTTGTCCCTCAAATCCATAGATTTTTATGTAGGTATGCTTCTCTATGATGTACTAGTACCCCAATTATGGTTTATTTTAACCTTTATCTCATGTTCCCTTCCTTTAGGCCTTAAGGAATTCATGATGTTATCTGACAGCCTTGGAGGGTTATGACCAAATAAACCATAGAGTTTTTGAACAAATGCCCCTTAAAACAACAATATTGGGCATGCATAAAACCATAGTCCCAAATAGATGTCCACAACTACACAAGACGCCTTGCTCCATCATCAAAAAATTCCTTAATGCACAATTCATTACTCTAGAATATATTTCTCCGTCCAAAAAATAGCAGTATATGCATCAATAAGGAATGCCATTTGAATATGACAATTGAACTATCCCTTTGGATATGGGTTAGGGCATTGTGAATCCCTTCTGCAACAAAGCAAGGATAGTCAAAAGGTCTATTTTCAACACTACTTTGGACATCACAATCAACACTATAAGTACCTCAGGCATGTGTAACTATCCCTCAAAACCGAACACTTGACACACAGCATAATAAGTCATATGAAAATACTTTTTTGTGAAACAAATCAACACTATAAGGTGGTTCGTTTGTTTTGTCAAACTTTTGAAATAATTTACCTTACTTGGGCTTGTGAAGTGGTAGCCACTTTCTCCTATAAATCCCCTCGAGACTCTAGTATTCTTCTTTCAAGATACCCAAGTCGATAACCAGGTCATTACCTACTACATCCTTCATGCCAAACACTTTACAAATAGTAGCTTTATTGATTTCAATCAAGTTCCAATAAATTCATTGAATGCACCTTGTATTGGGATTGTATTGCTTTGCAATTACTCTAATCAAGTCCACATTTACAAATACATTTGGGACAACTAATCGAGCCAACCCTAGCCTCTAGGGATTACACTCAAGAACTTCTCTATTTAATTTGATGTAAAAATATATGAAAATGTTATGGCCTTTAAATGACATATAAGCTTCTTTACAATTCCTCTATGAGTCATGAAATCTATTTGCATGCCCTGCAGTTCTTGGTCTTTGAGAAGACCCTAGAAATTCAGCAATTAGATCATCACAGAGGTTCCTCTCCTTCTTTTATCTTTTGGGTTTAGGGCTCTTTCTTGTAAAGGCTTTGGATTAGGTTGACATGTTTTTTGGATTAGGTCATTTCTTCTAATGTGTACATCCATGTATGCATCGATGAGTTGGCAAGATGATGTTTAAATGTCACCGGGACACAGAATCTCACCAACAAGATTTCTTTTTTTGAGTGTCCATCCACATGTGCATAGGTGAGTCGGCAAGATAGAATCAAAGCCTCTCCTAATTGCACAATCTCATTGATTTGTCCATGTTGGTATCGTCAATTCGTTCATTAACCTCTACAACCATTGACATCCAACTCAGTAGGAGAAAACCAGTCAAACATGGTCCCCACTAAGTCTCAAAGGTTATCGGCAAGAGATCTCACTTCGGTAATCTCTCAAAACTACTTTACCGAAAAGCAAGGCTACACCAAAATACATCCCCTTGTCGCCAACACTCAGCAATGTCTTATCAATATGGTCTTAGCAGCAAAGATTATGTCTTTGACATCCTTCTTGAAATGTCTTATCGAACACTAATGTTACATCAAAATCCAGCTTTTCGCCATAGCACATTAATTGTCTTATCGATATCATAGCTTGTTGGTAAGAAGAGTGACTTGGACTACCGGCTTGAAGCATCTTACCGAAATCTATTGTCACGCCAAAATCCCTGATATCACCAAGACCGAACAAAACTATACCGAAATAGTTTTATTGCCAAGGAAAGTGACTTCGGCTACCAACTTGAAGCATCTTACCAAACTCACATGTTACACCAAAATCCTAGCTTGTCGCCAAGACTCGTCAACTGTCTTATTGGTAACGGTAAGAAGTATGACTTTGGTTAACTAGCTTGAAGCATCTTACCGAACTCTAATATCACACTGAAATCCCTGACGTCACCAAGACCGAACAAAGCTATACCAAAATAGTGTTATCACCAAGGAAAGTAACTTCGACTACCAACTTGAAGCATCTTACCGAACTCACATGTTACACCGAAATCCTGGCTTGTTGCCAAGACTCATGAACTGTCTTATCGATATCGGTAAGAAGTATGACTTCATTAACCAACTTGAAGCATCTTACCAAACTCTAATGTCACACTAAAATCCCTAACATTGCCAAGATCGATCAAAGCTATACCGAAATAGTCTTATCACCAAGGAAAGCGACTTCGACTACTAGCTTGAATCATCTTACCGAACTCGCATGTTACACCAAAAATCCTAGCTTGTCGCCAAGAATCATCAACTATCTTATCAATATGGGTAAGAAGTATGACTTCAATTAACCAGCTTGAAGCATCTTACCGAACTCTAATGTCACACCAAAATCTCTGACGTCGCCAAGACTGAACAAAGCTATATTGAAATAGTCTTATTTCCAAGGAAAGTGACTTCGGCTACCAGCTTGAAGATCTTACCGAACTCACATGTTACACCGAAATCCTAGCTTGTTGCCAAGACTCATCAACTATCTTATCAATTTTTTTATTTTATTTTTTTTCAGTACGCCAGGGGTATCCCCGCGACCCAGTCCAGCGACCCAACCTGCCTTACCTTGGGCTTACTTTTATTGCCAAGTTGGGGCCAGGAAGGGGCGAACTGAGGTGAGACTAGTCCCCTAGGGAGAGAATCCAAAACCCGCAACCATTCATCCCTCTTAAATCCGAGAGAGAGTCAAACTCGAGATCAATGGGGGGAAAACCCACCACCCAAGCCAACTCACCTACCTGTACGGGCCTCTTATCAATATTGGTAAGAAGTAAGACTTCGATTAATAGACTTGAAGCATCTTACTAAACTCTAATGTCACATTGAAATCCTTGACGTCACCAAGACCAAACAAATCTATACCAAAATAGTCTTATCGTCAAGGAAAGTGACTTCAGCTACCAACTTGAAGCATCTGCTGGCATTTTTCAGTAGAAAGACATATTGTTGATATTCATTAAGGATATTGAGAAGGTCGTTGGAGATTATTTGATATAACTGAAGAAGGATGATAACTATCTTTATAACATTATTTTGTCATTGATGTCAAGAAATTGATTTTCTGATTCAGTATGATGTTGCCATATCTTAAGAGATTGATTTGACAAGTATTAAGTGGTTGGTAAAAGACACGGAAAGAATGTGATGAATAAGGGGAGAAATAAGTTATTCAATGGGCAACTATTACCGAGTTAGACAATGATGAGATCATGATGTTTAGATTTTTGATATCCTACATATGTTGTTGATTGTAAGGTTAATACTATACTATGTCACTGAGCAAAGAACCTAGTCGGTAAACCCTAAGGAACCTAGTCGGTAAACCCTAAGATTATCGATATCGGTTAATGAAGGCGGAATGTCTACCGAGTAAAGTTTAGTATTCACCGAGTTGCAACCGAGTTATGACAAAGCACATTGGATAAATACAAGCATTATTTAATGAAGGACAATGATTAGCTGGAGATGTATAAATGATTGGAATGTCACGCATGAAGTTTGTTAAGGATCTATGGCAATGGAAGATCGGCAGGAAGATCTACAGTGCAGATTGAACCGCAATAACCTTGTGCAAGTTCCAAGAAAGGAATGCAAGTCCCGAGGCAAGGTAAAACATTTCCAAATCGAAAGATGCATTGAACCTGGTCAAGTGTGAAGATTTGATGGCTAAGATTGATCATGAGAAATGTGATCAAGGAGATTAAGTGGTTAGCTATTGTTTATAAATAGGAAACTATTGATAAACAATGCATGCGGGCAAGTGTATGCACATGGATGCTACATAGTGATTACCAAGCACAGAAGCTTGAAGACCTGTTTGAATAACAGATATAGAAGCCCAACAGATGGACAAGATTAGTTCTATGTCTAGATTGTATTGAACAAATAAGAATCTACTTTAGCATTTTAGATGTGAAGTTGCAGATATATTTTTATTACTATTATTTTATAAGTGACAGAAAATCTCTTAACCGAGTGGACTTAATAGTCTTATTTGTAAACCCTCTAGCAAGGTAACATTCTAAATGAGTGCTTGAAATCCTTTAACAAGGTCACTTCTAACAAAGTGAAGATCCTAACAGATCTAAGGGAAATCCCTTAGTCGGGTCACATCTCGCAATGTGTTTGTAATCTTTAACAGGATTTGTTTTTAACCGAGCATACTCTAGAAGAGTATATTTCTTAGTGGGTCTGAAATCCCATTGTGGTTTTTCCCTATTTGGGTTTCCACGTTAAATCTGGTGTTATATGTGTTATGATGATTATGTGTTTATGAGTTTGCATGTTTAGCAGTTTTTGGTTATATTGCTGAAGTATATGTTACCGAGGTTGAATCTGTTGATTTTATGGAAGATTAAGTTTGTACGATTCACCCCCCCCCTCTCATCTTGTTAGCTATTGGCATCAATACTTTACAAATAGTATCAGAAATATCAATTGGTATCAGAGCTTTGGACTCTAGAAGAAAAGTTTAAAGGTACTTGAGGCAAAGATCCAAAGATGTATAAAAGGGATGCACCAAAACTGAAAAGGTCAAGTTTCTCCACATGGCAGAAAAGGATGAAGCTGCATCTATCAGGAATTGGAGAATATGCTACATATTATCTGGAAAATGATTACATTGCATCGAGCACCAACCCAATGACCTTGGAAGAGATTAAGGCAAAGCAAGAACACATTCAAGCTATGATTGAAATAACATCAACATTGATCGATTCAGAGTTTAATGATCTAGAAGGTTGTAATGATGCAAAAGCAATGTGGACTAAGCTCATATCTGTTTATGAGGGTGATGAACATGTTCAAAGAGAAAAAGTAGATAGACTAAGAGGACAACTTGAATCCATGAGAATGAATGAAGGTGAGAACATAACCCAATACAGTACAAGGTTAAAGGAGATTGTAAATCAAATTAAAGGAGCTGGAGGAACTATTGAAGAAAAGGATGTAACAAGTAAGTTGTTGAGAACCCTTCTACCAGCTTATGCCATTCGAGTCTCTGCAATCAATGAATTGAGGTCTGTACCTAACATGCCAGTTTCTTTGGATGCTACTATTGGTAAGCTACATGCATTTGAGTTAAGTAATTTTGATAACAGTGGGTCTTCAGTAAATAAACTAGAATTTGCATTTATTTCTTTTCATCTTGGTGAATATGATGATTACAATGATAGAATGAGTAAGTACTCTGAAGGGGATCATAGTGGAGCAAATGAAAGATTTTGCAAGAACATGGAAAAAGTGCACAAACTGTATGAGGAAATCAAGAAGCAAGAAGAGTTTGAAGCACTATTAGCCAGAAGGTTACTGAGAGGCAAAGGTAAGTATAAAGGAAAGCTACCTTTGAAATGTTTCAATTGTGATAAAATAGGACATATGGCTTCTAACTGTCCTGACAGAGAATCTAGTGAAAAGAGAGATTACCGAGAAGACAAACAGAAAGACAACCAATACAGAGGACACCGAGACTTCAGAAGGAGAGATAGAAAGACATGCCTAGTTGCTGATGAGGAATCCAACGATGACAAATCTAATTAAACTGATACTGAGGAAGTTGTTTATGTGGCTATTAAAGATGGATATGATGAAGAAAGGTATGAAGAGAAAGCCCTAGTATCTCACATAAATAATAATGATTCTTGGATCATAGACAGTGGATGCTCACATCACATGACAGGTGATAAACACAAGTTTGTTAAATTAGAAGACTATGATGGAGGCTATGTAAGATTTGGTAATGATGCACCATGTCCGGTGAAAGGTAAAGGATCTATAACACTTCTTGACAATGCTAAACGTGATGATGTATATTGGGTTGAAGGATTGAAATACAATTTGTTGAGTGTAGCACAGCTAAACAATACAGGTTACCGAATAGAATTTCAGAAAGGAATTGTCAAAGTTCATGACAAGCATGGAAAGTTAGCTGCTACCGGGACACAAACAAAAGGTAATAAATTTCATCTTGACTCAACTCAGAACAAGTGTCTTTATGCAAAGATAGATGATACATGGTTATGGCATAAAAGGTTTTGTCATTAAAATTTTGATAATCTGATCAAAATAAGTAAGAAGCACTGAGTAAGAGGTCTTCCGAGTCTAGAAAGACCTGAGAATGCTATGTGCCAAGGATGCTAGATGGGTAAGATGACAAGATCAAGCTTTACAAGTAATTCCTACACTTCTAAAGGAATTTTAGATCTAGTACACGATGATCTATGTGGCCCTATGAAAGTTCAAAGTTATTATGGTGATAAGTATTTCATATTATTTGTAGATGATTACTCAAGGATGATGTCAGTCATGTTTTTAAAAGAAAAATCATAAGCTTTGCAAATGTTTAAATGGTACAAGGCAAGAGTTGAAAATGAAACGGGAAGACAACTAAAATGTCTTAGATATGATAGAAGAGGAGAGTTCACTTCTGATGAATTTAACTTATTCTGCAATGATCATGGTATAAAAAGACAAGTGTCTGCACCGAGAACACCTCAGCAAAATGGGATAGCCGAGAGAAGAAATAGATCAATTGTAGATTGTGCCAGAACCCTGATGATAGAAAAGAGGGTACCTCAAACATTTTGGAGAGAAGCAATCAGCACTGCAGTTTACACCCTGAACTGAGTTCAACTGAAGAAAGGAACTATGAAGACACCATATGAAATCTGATATGACAAGAAACCTAATGTAAGTTATTTTAAAATCTTTGGAAGTAGATGCTATGTTCACAAAGATGACAGAAATGGAAAGTTTGATCAGAAAAGTGAGGAAGGAACATTTCTAGGTTATTCTTCTAGAAGTAAAGCATTTAAATGTCTGATCAAATCATCTAACAAAATAGTAGAAAGTGCAAATGTGAAAATTGATGAATTTGAAGAAAGAAATGATGAAGGAAATTCCAAAAAACTAGAAGATTATGAAGAATTTGTTTATGTTCAACCAAGAAGTCCTACCAAGAAAGCTGGTGAAGAAAATGAAGAGAATGTCCAGTTACCAAGTGATGAAGAAGAGCATACAGAGTCTACTGAGCCTATATTAGCCAAATATGTCAGAAGACATCATGCATCAAGTTAGATTATAGGAGACAAGGATGATTCAATGATGACAAGGAACAAACTGAGATAGAACACATGTCTGATTTCTGAATTTGAACCGAGAATAGTAAAAGAGGCATTTAACAGTGAAGATTGGATAAATCCTATGACAGAAGAAATTGATCAAATCAAGAAGAATGACACATGGACACTGATTCCAAGACCGAAGGACAAAAATGTAATCGGTACAAAGTGGATTTTCATAAACAAGCTAAATGAAAAAGGTGAGGTCATCCACAACAAAGCAAGACTAGTTTGCAAAGGTTATGCTCAAGAAGAAGGAATATATTATGGTGAAACTTTTGCACCTGTGGCTAGACTTGAAGGAGTAAGAACATTGTTGGCATATGCTGCTTTCAAAAATTTCAAGGTATATCAAATGGATGTTAAATCTGCATTTTTGAATGGTATACTAGAAGAAGAAGTTTACATTGAGCAACCTGAAGGATTTGTTGAAGACAAGAGTAAAGATCAGGTATGTAAATTAAACAAAGCTTTATATGGTCTGAACCAAGCTCCTAGAGCATGGTATGAAAGACTACACTCTTATTTGATCAAGATTGGTTTTATAAGGACAAGTGAAAATAGCAACATGTACATGAAGAATGATGAGAACAATGGAATACTGATCTCAACCATATTTGTTGATGATATTATTTTTTATGGTAATGACTCCTTATGCAAGAACTTTGGAAATGAAATGAGCAAACAATTTGAGATGTCATTAATTGGTGAGATAAAATATTTTATAGGTTTACAGATACTACAAATGAAAGATGAAATTTTCATTACTCAATCCAAGTACATAAAGGAAATCTTGAAGAAATTTGGAATGGAGGATTCTAAACTAGTAAGTACTCCTATGACTACTAACTGTAAACTATCAAAGAATGATGAATCTACATCTGTTGATGAGACACTTTACCGATCTATGATTGGAAAGTTGCAATATGTTATGCATAGTAGGCCGGATATAGCACATGCAGTAGGTATTGTTGCAAGATTCTCTGCAAATCCCAAAGAAACCCATATGACAGCAATCAAGAGAATTTTCAGATACCTGAGAGGCACTGAAGATTATGGCTTAGTATATGAAAAGAGAAATGATTTTGATTTAAAAGTTTATACTGATGTTGATTGGGCAGGCAACATTGATGACAGGAAAAGCACAAATGGTGGAGCTTTCTTCTTAGGAAGCAGACTTGTAAGTTGGCTTAGCAAGAAACAAGGATGTATTTCACAGTCAACAGCAAAAGTTGAATATGTTGTTGCAGCATTGAATTGTACCAACATAGCATGGATAAAACAACTATTGGAAGGTATAAATGAAAAATTTGTCGAGCCAGTAACTATATTTTATGATAATACTAATGTCATTAACATTCCAAAGAACCCGGTAATGCACTCTAAGACAAAGCATATATCTATAAAGTATCATTATCTCATAGAAGAAGTTCAAGAGAAGAATGTTATGCTGGAATATATTAGTTCAAAGGAACAAATTGCAGACATCTTCACAAAGCCACTACCAAGGGACACTTTTGAGTATCTCAGAAGCAAGTTAGGGGTCCTACCCCTATCTTCTACTCACTGACCAAGTTTGGTGAAAGCATCAATTTGATGAATCTAAAGAATATTATGTGTGGATTGATGTTGATTTACACTTTAGGAGGTCACCTAAAGTTATGTAGGAAATAGTGAATAGAGACAAGTTGCTCTGACCGAGACTGAGATGATACACAGCAAGGCAAATCACTTCACAGAGGAAGAAATCATGATTTAGTTCTTTTACTTTTTGGCATTGTTGTCAAAGGGGGAGAAGACTAAATGGTAAGATGATAACAGAAGACTAATGATAGGGGGAGAAGATTACTAAAGGGAGAAGACTTCAGAAGATTGTAACGGCTCAAAGGATAACAAGAGAAGTCTAATAGCAATCCGAATCTGAATCAATTTGAATATCCTGTTGGTATTACCATTTAATTATTGGTTTTGCCATCAATGTCAAAGGGGGAGATTGTTGGCATTTTTAAGTAAAAAGATAGATTGTTGATATTCATTAAGGATATTGAGAAGGTTGTTGGAGATTATTTGATATAAATGAAGAAGGATGATAACTATCTTTATAACATTATTTTGTCATTGATGTCAAGAAATTGATTTTCTGATTTAGTATGATGTTGCCATATCTTAAGAGATTGATTTGATGAGTATTAAGTGGTCGGTAAAAGACATAGAAAGAATGTGATGAATAAGGGGAGAAATAAGTTATTCAATGGGCAACTATTACCAAGTTAGACAATGATGAGATCGTGATGTTTAGATTATTTTGATATCCTACATATGTTGTTGATTGTAAGGTTAATACTATACTATGACACCGAGCAAAGAACCTAGTTGGTAAACCCTAAGGTTATCGATATCGGTTAATGAAGGCGGAATGTCTACCGAGTAAAGTTTAGTATTCACCGAGTTGCAACCGAGTTATGACAGAGTGCATTGGATGAATACAAGCATTAATTAATGAAGGACAATGATTAGTTGGAGATGTATAAATGTGTAAAGCGGAAAAATCAAACCCTAGTTGTTCTCCCCTCCCCAACTCCAAGGAGAGAGAAGGGAGAGTCACTAGGGTTGATGGTTTTCACTTAGGAGAGACTTTACATTCAAAAGAGGGGTTGAAACCCACAAGTTCCAATCCCACACAATGCAAGATTGGACTCTAAATGAGTTTCAAGGGTTGTAACATCAAGGATACCCTCTTTTGTAAAGAATGTAGATAGAAATATTGAACTAGGAATGCTACATTTAGCCCCCACTTTAGCGGGAGTATAAGTGTACGCTCATACTTCCGATAAAGTACAAGGAAACAACATTGAAAAACTTTCACCACGTCAAGGAGGCAAGATACACCAAGCCCCCAGTGGACTAAGGATCTTATGACTTCGATTGACAAAGTAAAAGGGAAGATCACGAGGGAGAACCATGACTGTCAGTAGTAAGGTTCCCTCACTATGAGTCATGCAAGAAAGATATCAAAAATTGTCAAGGCAAAGCTAAATTTGTAAAGAAATTTTCAAGTATCTTGAAAAGATATGAACAGGATGTATGCCCCCCTACGTTAAAGCGATCGCATACGCCTCATCGGGGGTGATTGCTTTAAGGTAGTGATACATATAAGAAATGAGAAAGGAGCACGTTATCACAAGGATTTAGCCTCCAAGTGTGAGATAAGCCCAAGGATAATAGACACAAAACACAAAGCACAAGGTGACTTCGCTTTCCTCAGAGTCAGTATGTTGTATGATAATTCATGTATATCATATGTATGTATGCATAATTGTTCTTCATTCCCCAATCAAGGAAGGTCACCTAGAAGAAGGGAACACATGTGTCTTTTGAGTCAACATGAGAGAGACCAAAAGAGATCTCAATGCTTTGCATCATCCTCAAGTAGGCCACACTAAGGACAACAAATAGAAGAATGAGAATAACACATAGAAGAAGTAACAAAAGAGATCAAGAGAGGAGGAGAGAGTCTGCTATGCTAATGAAACTAGTCTAGCACGTCATCTACCCCCCGATCTTGCTGATCAATATTTCGGGAAGGTAGGAAACACGCTAGAGGAGGAACATCCAACACAGCAGATGGAGCTATCACAAGATCCAAACAAGGGCTATGTTCATGTCCCAAGCCATGTTGTTCTTGTCTAGGAGCTAAGATAAGTGCTTTAGAAAATTCGTTAGATAAATGGTTATCAACATCAACATATTCATATTCACTATCAGAATGAACAGGAGTAACATTTTCATCATGAATAACATTTTCATCTATATCATCATCAAGATTTATAAAAATAGGATCTTTAACTCGCACAGGATCAAGACCATCATGCATCTTATGTTTAGGAGATTTCGGCTCAATCTTCGGCTAAGGAGAAAATGGAATAATACTAGCTGAAGGTGTTTTTGGGGATTGCAAAGTTTGAGAAGTAGCTGCCTGAGCTCTAAGATGACGCTTTCATCGGCGTTCACATGCAGAACGATTTCATCTAGTCTTAGTAGGAAGTTGAGAAGATTGAGGAGGAGGAATGTTCTCATCCTTATCACTTGGGTGTTTAGGTTGTGGTCTCTTAGGTTGAATAATAGGAAAAGAGGAAGGTCTCTTCTCTCCATAAGAGGAAGGAGGAGGAACTGCTCCATATAAGGGAGGAATATCTGGTTTAGGAAGGAGACCAAGTCCATCATGACGAGGAGGTATAGGTCTACCTTTAGAAAGTTTATTAGATATAGACATAGTCACATTCATAGGGATGGGTTGGGAATCTTCTTGAGGAAAGACATTAGTTTTATCTTTCAAAGGAAGAACTTCCTTCTCAAGAACGATAGGAATATCAAGTTTGGGTGTTCTAGGTTCGCTTAGAGATAGGATCATATCTTTTTTCCACTTTTGATAAGATTTAAAAAGATGATCACTTTGTGGAGGAAGAGATTGGAATTGTTTAGGCCAAAAGTAATCAATAGGAATGCTAGAAGTTCTTTCAGCTGGTTTAAAGAGACTATGATTGACAGTAACAACTTCACCATTATGGGGAAATTTCAAACACTTGTGAATAGGAGAAGCAATAGCTTTCATGGAAGATAACCAAGGACAGCCTAGCTTCGCACGAAATTGTTCAGATGATGGAATAATAGCAAAGTCCACATCAAGGGATTTGTTATGGACCTCAATAGGTAATGTAATAGAACCAATTGCAGGAGAAGAAAATGCATCAAATAGTTTCACAACCACATTTGTTTCATCATAGATCACTTGATTCAATTGCAAAGTAAAAAGGAATTCTTCAGTAATGATATTAACCAGATAAGAAGGATCAATAAGCACTCCACGACAAGGTGTATTCTTGACTTTTGTAACTATATATAAAGGACCATCAGGTGCCCTGATAGTTTCACTGGAATCAAATGTGATGGAAGGTTCTTTAGGGATTTTCTGCTGCTCTACAAAGTTAATCACATTCGGAGTCATGGACACAAGATCATCAGGTGAGACAGAGGAATCAGTAGTATCAATCGCATTAGAGGTGTGAGAAGGTAATGGATCAGTAAAAATCTGAAGATTTTGGTTAGGAGGAGCTACAGATGTGTTGCCTTTATCATTCACACCAGAAACAGACATAGTATTATTATCAATCAAATCTTGAATTTTACCTTTTAAAGCAAAACATTTTTCAGTATCATGCCCAGGATGACGATGAAATTGACAAAAAGATTTGTTATCAAAATAGGGTGAATTAATCTTTGTAGGATCTATTTGCTTTATAGGAGGGAGAGTAAGCACATTTTGTTCCAATAACTTATTCATAATACTATGCAATGATTCATTCAAAGGAGTAAACTTTCTTTCTTTCTTGAAAAACTTAGAAATAGGAGGCACACCTGATGCTGCATTCACATTGTTGTTGATGATGTTTTCATTGAATTTAATTGACTCTCTGTTCGGTTTAAACTTCCCAAATGGTTGTTGACTACTATCACCCTTATCACTCGGAGCCATAGGATTTGCTTGTTCCATTTGACTCACAGTCAGTTGATAATTGTGAAGAGTTGCGCACAACTGTTGGAAAGAAGTAAACTCAGAAAACAGAAGTTTTTCTCTAATATCTTTTTGTAAATTAGAAATAAAGATTCTTTGAATATCATTGTCAGGTACTGGAAAAGGAATTTGAGCATACAAATGCTTATATCTACCAATGAAATCAGTCACTTTTTCTTTAACACCTTGTTTACAATGCATTAAATCAATCAAAGTAACTTTAGGACTTATATTGTTTTGAAATTGTTGAATAAAAGCATTTGCAAGTTGTTCGAAAGAAGTAATAGAATAGGAAGGCAACGAGCAATACCATTGTAGGTCTTTATTTCTTAATATTCTAGTAAACAGTTTTGCAAGCAACCTTTGGTCATAAGCAAAATCAGTACATATTGTTTGAAAGGTCTTAACATGAGTTAGCGGATCACCCTTACCATTATAAAGCTCCAAATGCGGAAGTTCAACATGTTTAGGGGGAATAGCTCGAACAATGTCAAGAGAAAGTGGGCTCGCAACATCAAATGTGGGCACACTAAACCTAGATTGATTCATAGAGGCAATTTGTTGCTGCAAAGAAGAGACAGTTTGTGCAAGATTATTAATGGTCGCTTCAGTCGAAGAGTTCATATTAGACGTGTTAGATTGTGATGGAGGTGTTATGTTATTGAAAGAAGGTATTGATTGAGAGTACGGTGGTGGGACACTATGATAGTTAGTCATAGGAGATGATTGGAAAGGAGGAACACTACAAGGAGGAATGGAATTGTTAAATGAATTGCCCCCTTGCGTCATTTTCATTTGTGGTGATATAATAGGAACACTCATTGAAGGAATGAATGAGGAAGTTGGATTAAATGAAGGAAGAGGGTTGATTGAAGAAGAGGGATTTCCCCCATGACTGGTGATCATAGGTGGAATGTCTTGTATTGAAGTAGTCATTATGTTTGATGTAAAAGTAGGTATACTAGCAATAGGAGTTGTCAAAGGAATAGAATGATTGACTTGAGTAGGAGGTTGTGTATAACCTAAAGTTTCAGCACAACTCTTCATAGGCATCACATTCGATTCCACAATGTGTGCAATACCACGCAAAATATCAATTCCATTCTTATCATTTTGAACCATACATTTTAGACCCTCAATTAATGAAAGAGCTTCACTATCGGGGTATTCTTGAGACATCCATTGTCGAAAATCATCAAATTGGTTATCCAATTTCAAAAGTTGTTCTACAGAAACCTCATGGAGAGCTTCTTCATCATTAAGAGGATTAGAGGAATTACCCATGTCCTCGTTAAAAAGGCCATTCAAATTAGGTTCCATCTCCTCAGTAATTAAACCTTGGAAGGACTTAATTCTAAGGCTTCGTCTAACGGGAATAGTGTAAGTAGGGCTTATTGTTGTAAAACTCATGCACTAAAGAGAGAGAGAAGATTTTGAATTTTAGAGGTAGCAAATTTCAATAAAATCAGCCAATCTCCTAGATTTAAGCTGTTAAATGCAATCAGGACAATCTCCCGAAATTTCGGAAAAAATGTCCGGGACCGTGGCGAATGGAGTGCACATGGTCCTCGCAAATTTTTTCGAAATTTTCAAGGATGAAAGTTATGATGATTTTAAAGCTAATCTGAAAAAATTGAGTGATTTTAAGATCTGTAGATAAGCCAAATTAAAGTTGCAATCTCAAAATTGAACCCTACCAAGATTGTTGAAAAATGCAAAATTTGAATTTTGAAAAAGAGAGGGAAACTGAAATTTTGAATTTTATGATTTTAGAGGGAATACTGAAAGCAATGCAATCTTTGAAATTTAAAAGTTGACTCAATTTCATGCAAAATTCAAATTTGAAAGTGGAAATCAAGGTTGCTGCAATTAAACACTTAATTTCAAAAGTCACAAACTGCAAAAATTTGAATAAAGCACTGAAATTTCGAATGAATGCTAACACACTTTTCAGATTTAGTACAGTAAGGAACACAATTTTGATATGAATTTTAATTTCAACAATTTTTTGAATGATTATAAGCCTTAATCCAAGCAATCACTAGACCAACTTTGACTTTAATTTTGAAAGTGTTAGAATTGATAAAATCAGCCAAAATTCTAGATTTTAGCAGAAAAATACAGTAAGATCTAGCTCCCGAAATTTCGGAAAAAATGTCGGGGACGATGGCGCTCGGGGTGCACACGGTCCTCGCAACTTTTTTCCAAATTTTCAGGGATAAAAGATATTGTGATTTTGTTGCGGAATCCAAAGTTACAGCTGATTTGGAGGTGTTTTGATCAGTAAAATTATCAATCAAAGGTTGAATCAAGAGGGTTCTAAAAATTAGGGTTTTGACTCTTAACCACTTAATTTTCAGAATTAAAGCACAAATATGAATTGACAATTTGCAATAGAAGGGTAGATTTGAAACAAGCATTAACAATTAAACATTTCACAAGCTCAATTACTAAAAAGAAAATTTTAGGGTTTTTATGCAATCAACCTCTAAAATTTGCAAAAGATCAAACATGGAAATGTAATTAAGGAAGCAAATTTTTCAGATCTAACCATGAATAATCAGAATTAGGATGTTCACGTCGGGTTCACCAAAATGTAAAGTGGAAAAATCGAACCCTAGTTGTTCTCCCCTCCCCAACTCCAAGGAGAGAGAAGGGAGAGTCACTAGGGTTGATGGTTTTCACTTAGGAGAGACTTTACATTCAAAAGAGGGGTTGAAATCCACAAGATCCAATCCCACACAATGCAAGATTGGATTCTAAATGAGTTTCAAGGGTTGTGACATCAAGGATACCCTCTTTTGTAAAGAATGTAGATAGAAAGATTGAACTAGGAATGCATGTAAAGTAGGAAAGATTCACTGATAAACAGAGATGGGGATATGGAATGAAGCTGTGGACCTGGAATTAGTAGTAAAATGTTGAGACAGTGTTCTACAAATTTGAGCGAAAGTTGAAGGGACGATGGCGCCCAGCGTGCACACGGTCCTCCGAAAAATCCGCGAAACGAAGGTGGATCTGTTCGTCTCTGCACAAGGATTCCAGATCTTCAATTACAGCCGCGTACCTGCAACCTACACACAGAAAATAGAGGACGATTGGGGGGTTAGGGGTTAGGGGTTTTCCTTTAGGTCAAACCCCAGTTTTGGAATTAACCAAGAAATGAGAATGTTGTAAATGTAAATGTTTGTAATGTAAACAAGTACTGATACCTTGTTGTAAGAATGTTTGTATTCTTACATGCGAAGGTGTAATGTATGTAGTATGTTGTATGTTGTATGTGATCTCCTCTTCAATGGTTGAATCCTTGTCTTGAATGCAACACCTAGCCTTGAATGGAGACTTAGAATGCTTAATTGTTTGAAGGAATGCTTGAATGTTTGAATGTTTGAATGTTTGAATATCGCTTCCGCGTCTTGCCCACATATGTCTTTCTTTTTCTTACCTTCTCAAATGGGAGGGGAAATGTAGTTTATATACTTGTCAATTAGGGCTGATAGACTGATTTTCCCGACCTTAGGCCGACCAGGAAACATTATTTCCCGAATTGCAAACTTAAAGACCCGATGCCCAAAAGAGACCGGGCCCAAAATAGGGCCAGGGACCAGGGCGCTGGGCGCCATGGTCCTGGGGGACCAGAGTGTTGGGCGCCCTAGTCCTGAAGGACCAGGGTGCTGGGTGCCATGGTCCCACCTCTCGGGATAGCAGGGTGCAAAAAAATGCAGTTTTTGGTGTTATAAACAGGTTTCGGGGTCTCCATTCAGGTTCAACGTTGCACCGCCATCGTGAAGACCCAAATGCAGTCGAAATTGCAAGTGTCACAATTTTAGGATGCTACAAAATGATTGGAATGTCACGCATGAAGTTTGTTAAGGATCTATGGCAATGGAAGATCGGCAGGAAGATCTACAGCGCAGATTGAACCGCAATAACCTTGTGCAGGTTCCAAGAAAGGAATGCAAGTCCCGAGGCAAGGTAAAACATTTTCAAATCGAAAGATGCATTGAACCTGGTCAAGTGTGAAGATCTGATGGCTAAGATTGATCATGAGAAATGTGATCAAGGAGATTAAGCAGTTAGCAAATTGTTTATAAATAAGAAATTGTTGGTAAACAATGTATGCGGGCAAGTGTAAGCATAGGGATGCTACATAGTGATTACCGAGCACAGAAGCTTGAAGACTTGTTTGAATAAAAGAGTAAGGAGCCTAGCAGAAGACTAGATAAGTCTTATGACTAGATTGTTTTAAGCAAATAAGAATTTGTTTTAGCATTTTAGATGTGAAGTTGCAGATATATTTTTATTACTGTTATTTTGTAAGTGACAGAAAATCTCTTAACCGAGTGGACTTAACAGTCTTATTTGTAAACCCTCTAGCAAGGTAACATTCTAAATGAGTGTTTGAAATCCTTTAACAAGGTCACTTCTAACAAAGTGAAGATCCTAACAGATCTGAGGGAAATCCCTTAACCGGGTCACATCTAGCAATGTGTTTGTAATTTTTGACAAGATTTGCTTTTAACCGAGCATACTCTAGAAGAGTATATTTCTTAGTGGGTCTGAAATCCCATAGTGGTTTTTCCCTATTTGGGTTTCCACATTAAATCTAGTGTTATATGTGTTATGATGATTATGTGTTTATGAGTTTGCATGTTTAGCAGTTTTTGGTTATATTGCTGAAGTATATGTTACCAAGGTTGAATCTGTTGATTTTATGGAAGATTAAGTTTGTATGATTCACCCCCCCCCTCTCATCTTGTTAGCTATTGGCATCAATACTTTACAAATAGTATCAAAACTATCAGCATCTTACCAAACTCACATATTACACCAAAATCCTAGCTTGTCGCCAAGACTCATCAACTGTCTTATCAATATCGGTAAGAAGTATGACTTCAGTTAACCACTCAAACTATCTCACTGAACACTAAGGTTACACCGAAATTAGCTCTTCGCCAAGACCACTCCAAAGTCTCAGTGAAATAGTAACTCATCGGAGAAACTCTTAACTTTGGCTAGCTGATTGGAGAGTCTTACCGAACGACCAAGTCATACCGATATTAGCTCGTTGCCAAGGCATATCAGAGTCACACCGAACTTTCTAAAGAGACTATTCTTCTATGAGAGGTTCCAACTAGTAAGTTTGAGGCATACTTCCTCAACGATAACATAAGATAGAAATTGTAAAGTGGAAAATTTGGAGCTTTAGCCAATTCTCCACATGGGAGTGGGGGAATTTACTAAGCTCAATTTTCACTTGGAAGGACTTTACATTCAAAAGAGGGGGATGAATCTACTAGATCCAATCCCAAAGGATGCAAGGACTGACTACTAAGTAGAGGTTGCAATTGGAATGCAATTGACCCTCTTTTTTAAGTTGATTAATTGAATTAAGGCAAAGTGCTAAAAATGAAGACAAAGTATACGAAAACAGCGAGCTACAGATTCGAGATTCAATCGTGCACCTGGTGTTGGTCCTCACAATTAGAATAGTAACTGGGTTCTATAACCTTGACTTAGGGATTGGACATCCTTACTGAGTAGATACCTTTCCTATGGAAAAGATTCATTTATTTTATCGACCAATGACGTGAACTTGAAATGGGTCGGCACTTTATGTGCACTAAGCTCGGTTGAAGCCATTCTATCTTACTGCAAGAAAAGGAAAGTTTCTGAAAGAAATATGCAAAATCATAATGACTTAAAAATTTATCAAAACTCACAATTGAAAGAAACTCAAGCAACTTCTACTAATGACAATTCTTTGGTTAGCGAACAGGAACTACTCTGTCTGCTTTGGCTGTAAGAACAGACACGGGAACTATTTCCAGTGGTTGCAGGAATAGTCGAGCACCAAAACAACAACTATAATGAAATAGAATTACATAACAAATACACAGGAACTACTCACCAAGTGGGCCCCCTTGAGTGAGTATATCCAAAACTCAGATAATAATTGATAAACTCAATATACCATCATCTTCATCTTATTCACTTCAAGTTGATTTCAGTACACATAAGTTTGAAAACCTAAATACTACTAACTCTATGGTCACACTGTCTACTCCCACAAGGAAGTAGAGACCTTTATTCATAATAAAACTTATAACAAAATTTCAACTGATTAACCCATGTTCCAAAGGAATAGGTGGGCAGGATTTATTACATTACAAGAAAGTGCATAAATGTAGAACAAACAACTGTCCTATTGCTGATAAAATATAGTGCAAACTCCTTTCCTAGATTTATGCTTCATCGGGAACAATCATGAATGCTCCACTAATTGCTCTATTGAGGAAGCGGTCAATTGGTTATGGACTCCTTCAATGTTGCTCGTTTTTTACTGGGTTTGCATCCAACGGCATGATGATGTGTCTCCTTAACCTGTCAGCTTAGTCATCCTCTCATTTTGGTTGTTCTTGCATCATGGAATTAATGTGCACAAAAGAATGTGTATCCATTTGATGCTAAGATGGGTCAGTGCAAGAGGCTGAATCCACTTTTTGGCCAAAAAGTGGAAGTGTTTCCCCTGATTTTCAAGTTTTGTCTCATTTGAGCTTAAATTTTGAAACACTTGGAGATTGAATCTTGAAAAAAGTCATTAATATAAAAGATATCCCTCTGAGTCTACTTTCCAAATATATAATTTATTTTAATACCCACATAATAAAAAAAAACTTTTTAAATGGATTTCTAAAAAACTGTTTTAAAAATGTCTATTTCGGGACCATACCATGCATGTGTAAGACCCACACTTCTTGACACAATTAAAATTATTTTCTCAAACCATTTTGGGAAATGGTTTGTAACACACTGAAGATTGATGAGTATATTTTTCTGTATTTTGTTTAAAATATTTTTCAATGACCGTAATTATCTTTTTAAAAATTTGACGTGTACGGCCCACATAATTTGACGTAAACTTAACATTTTTTTATTTATTTTTTTAAATAGAAAATAATTTTGTGTAGATTGATGACATATAATTTTTTTTTCAAAATTAATTAAAATAAAAATGTTATTAAATTAACAAAATTAGTTAATATTTCAAGTTTATGGACCCGATTTAGTATAAATTAAATGAAAAATGGTTAAAATAATTATTATTTTTTTTAAATTACATATTTAGAATCTAGACAGTATAATCTGAAATGAGTTTTAATTTCGTATAAAAAAATTATAATTAGAGGCACGTAAACTATTTCAGAAGTTCATATTTGTGCTTTTGTTCATGGAGATTTGAATTTGCAAGTCCATGCCTCAGGTGTGGCCATCCCAAGCTTATCTTGAACCTAATCCCAAGGCAAGTGGTGGGTTATTGAATCAACTTCCACAAAACGGGCCCCCGTTTTCCTTTTTTAACTGTAAAAATGGGTAAAATCGGATTTAAAAATGGGGGCCCATTTTTTCAAAACCAAACCCCGTTTCATTTTCAAGCGGGCCCCCGTTTGAGAATAAAATGGGGGCCCGTTTACTTTTGCCTTGGCCCCTCGTTACTTTTTGCCTCAAGGGCCCGTAGCAAAAACGGGCCCCCATTTTTTGAAAATGGGCCCCCGTTTCTAAGAGCGCGTTCTCCAAAGCACGGACTTTCGCCAATTTGTGATCCATTACCTTGCACTTACCTAGATAACATAAATTAAACCATATTTTAATATTAATTCAGATAACTTGCATAGTTTGACTGTATAAAGATCAACCTTAGGTCTAGGATAAATCAAATCTAATAATACCAAAAAGACATCAACCAGGGAAGTTCTATGACCAAAACATTATCCAAACATATGACCAAAGCAAGATTTTTTATGACAAAATGGAGCCATTATTTTGGCTCATCACCTGGATCTGAGAAGTTTGAGATGATTTGGAGCTGCTCTGTGAAATCGGGCAAAAGTTGCAAGGACCGTGTGTCCGGACAAGGGCGCCCTCTACTTGGTCCTCTGAATTTTCCGCGCATCAAAAAGGGTTTTTTCGTCTCTGCAAATAAAGCTTAATTTCATAAGTGCATATGCACACTTGTTTCCTACACATAGAAAGAAAGGGAAAGGTGTTGGGAATAGGGGTTTGCCTTCAGGTCAAACCCTGGTTTTGGAATTAACCAAGTGGTTGAAATAATGTAAATGAAATGACTGAAAGTATAAATCCACCTCTTCGAGGGGATGTTGAATTGCTTGAAAATGAAATGCTTATACCTCCTTGTGAAGTTTTTCTTGCCTCCACATGGAATTATGATTTCATGAAGTAGAATAATGATCTCCTCTTCAATACTTGAAATCTTGACTTTATTGTTGCTCCAAAGCTTGAAGGAAGACTGAAAATGCTCAATTGCTCTTAAATGCTTGAATTCTCGATAATGATTATGGATTGATAGGTTGTGTGTTATGTCAAATGAGAGGGGAAATCCCTCTTATATACTTGCCTATAGGATTAACTGATTAATTTTTTGACTTGAGCTGACATGGGGGGGATTTTCCTGCTTCAAATTTGAGTTAGGTCCAAGGGAGGGAATCAAAATAGGCCCCAATTAAGGATTCCTAGGGTGCCACGCCCTAGTCCTGTCCTATTTGGGGGTAGGATTGATAGGTTGTGTGTTATGTCAAATGAGAGGGGAAATCCCTCTTGGATTATGGATTCATAAGATCGATAGTGTGTTGGTGCTAAAGGATTCAGTTGTTTATATGTATTTGTATTTTTATATATATAGTCCTTGTTAAGAAGGGAACCATTTACCTAAGAATTGATGAATAGAGTAAATATGAATGATAGACCCAAGTTTAGGAGGGTGGGAGTTAAGCTTTGTGATTAACCAAGAGTGTCCCTCTTTGACAGTGAAGGATAGTGTTTAAGATCCTCAATATGCATGATTAGCTCTATTAGGGATGAGGAAGAGATGTACATTGCACATAAGCATAATGGTAAAAGGTTATACAAATTATATAAGTTACATTAGATTTAGCCATGTTGATGATGGCTTACTTCCAAATAATTGATTATAGTAATATCCCTTATGTTTGGAGATAAAGAAGCAAAGCAATAAATAATCAAGTTATATTCATAGGATGGATAGTGGGTTAGTGTCAAAGGATTTGGTTGTATATGTTTGTACATTTTTATATATAGTCCTTGTTAAGAAGGGAACCATTTAACTAAGAATTGATGAACAAAGAATAGCTGACCTAAGTCTAGGAGGGTGGAAGGCTAAGCTTTGTGATTGACAAAGAGTATCCCTCTTTGACAATGAAGGGTAGTGTTTAAGATCCTCAATATGCACAAGTAGTTTTATTAGGGATGAGGAAGAGATGTACATCTGAACATAATCATAATCATAAAAGGTTATACAACTTATGTAAGTTCCATTAGATTTAGCCATGTTCATAAGTGTGATCTTTATATGGATAGAAAATTGTTAAGACTAATAGATTGATCCCCTCAATTTTTCAACTTTGTCACTATAATTTATTGTAATATCATAATAAGATGTCTTGTAAATATATCAATGTTATTTAGTTGTTATAGTCAAGAATGTATATCTATTTAATATGTCAAAAGTAACAAGTATATGGTAATGACCTCCATGATTATTATTAGTTTTCTTAATAATTTATTCATTTTCTAATGGCAAATGTGTTCAATGTCAAATCATTTGTCAATTGTCAATTAGCATTCAAATCAAGGCTCCCAATCTTTTAGAATTTGGAAAATGTTATTATGAGAATGTGTTTATCCCTTTTTCAATCTCAAAGCATCTACATTTATCCTTGCTTAGGTAATCTTATTTTTAAAATTTGAGTCCTGCATTTTTTTAGTACTATGACATATGGGAAAGGATTCTTCTTCAAAGCTTCTATTGATTAAATCATCTCAAACCATATAATTTGTATTAGAACCAATCTTACTATACCTTGCTTTATCCATATAGTTAAGGTTCAACATGTGCATTCATATTCTACATCCAATATTTAAGATAAATATGTATGGTATGTGTCATTATTCATTGTATGTTAATAATTTATGATTCTTGAGTATAATGTGTTGATTGGCCTAACTAACAAATTATCTATATTTCCATCCTTTATATAGATATAATCATATCATTACATCCGTTGCTAAATTTTTCTCCATATAAATATGTAATATTTTGGTTTTATAAACTCTAATATTATTTTATTCCCTTTCATTATTTTTTATTAATATTTTGTATACTAGCAATTGCACTTTGGTGTGCAATAGGTATGCCAAAGAGGCGTGAAAGATCAATTAGTAAAAAAAATAGTCTATTTTTTGGATAAATTTGTGTAGTACATGAGATCAATTACTAGTCCATTTGACAAATTGTGTTGTTTGTACAAAAAAAGTTGTATGGAGAAGTGATAGATTCAAATCAACTATGCATCCACATACAAGGATCCAAACACAACTAAAACAAAACCTCTAAATCAAGAAAATAGTCAAGATTCATTACCAATAGACTCGTTATATTTGCAATAGGAGGATAGGAAGAGAGAGGGGGGGAGAGAGGGGTAGAAAGAGGGATATATAGAGGGGTTTGGGGGGGTGGGTGGAGAGGGGTGAGATAAAAAGTAGGAGAGAGGGGTAAGGAGATAAAGATAGAGAGGAAGATAGAGATGGAGAAGGATAAGGTGGAGAGGGATATGGAGAGGAGATAGAGATAGAAAAGAAGATAGAGATGGAGAAGGAGAAGGAGAGCAATATGGAGAGGAGGGAGGGAAGAGGGGATAGATATAGATGAAAGAAAAAAAGAAAAAAAAAATATATATATATATATATATATATATATATATATATATATATATATATATATATATATATATATATATATATATATATATATATATATATATATATATATATATATATATATATATATAAACAGAGAGAGAGAGAGAGAGAGGGGGGGGTGGAGAGATGGAGAGATAACATGATAGATATAGAGGGAGAGTTAAATAAAAATGGAGAGATAGATATAAATTAAAAGATATAGATATAGATGTCTATGAAGAGATAATTGGAGAGAAAGGGAACCATGTTTAGAGATAGTAGGAAATAGAGGAATGTAGAGGTAGAGATGAATATTGATTGAGAGAAGAAGAGGGTAAAAAATAGGTAGAGAGATATAAAGAGGTAGAGGGAGAGAAAAAGATAGAGATAGGGAGATAGATGAGGAGAGATAGAGAGAGATATAGGAAGAGGGAGAGGGAGTTAGATATATAGATGGTGAGATATAGAGATATAAGGAGACATGGAGGGGGAGAGTGAGAGATTGATAGAAAGATAGACAAAGAGAAGTAGATATATATATATAGAAATAGAAATAGATAGATAGATAGATATTAGAATAGGGAGCAAGTGAGGGAGGGAGATATGGAGATGGATAGAGAGGGGGATGGAGAAAAAGGGAGAGAGGATGGAGAGAGATAGTCAAAGGAGTGGGAGAGTAAAGAGGGGGGAGAGGGGGAGAGATAGTTAGAGAGGGATAGAGGGAGAGATAGATCAATATCTAGAGAGGGAGATGGAGAGATGTAGATAGAGGGATATATAGAGAGGTATAGATGGATAGGGAGAGAAATAGAGAGATAAAGAGATAGTAGTGAAATATATGGATAGAAACAAAGGAGTGAATAAGAGAGAGGGAGAGGAAAAAAGAGAAAAAAAGAGGGGGAGATAGGGAGATAATGGGAAATATAGAGGGGTAAAAGAGAGAGAGAGAGAGAGAGAGAGAGAGAGAGAGAGAGAGAGAGAGTTTCTAAATCTTTTTCAGCATCAAAATAATCAAGATTGACATTACATTAAAAACAAAGTAAATCCAAACAGTTTTAATATATATTCTTTTATCAATTATTCGATGTAGTTCTCAATTAATCAATCTAAATTCATATTAATTTAAAATTAAATTATTAAAGTGGACATAAAAGGTATGTTTTCTTACCTAATTTAGCATTCATGCAAAATCCTATTTTATTCATGTGTACATGACGAATTTCCATTAAAATAAAATTCATGCAAGGTGAGAGATGTACAAAGGTTGGACCATTTTGTATTGTCAAATTGCATATTAGATATCATACTAATTGTTTTAATAGATTTTGACATCGTGAGGTGTATTACACTCACAAAATGAATTGAAAAACATCTATCAATAAAAACTTCAAATTGACACCCGTCTTCTTTTTATATATAAATAATTTTAGTAATTTTTTTATCATCCAAGGGCCGAAGCCGATTATATTAATAATAGTAGTAAATACATAATAAAAAGATTTATCCAGTCTAAAAAAATTCTCTAGGTTCTACCATATTTGATTACACCAAAAGCCCTCTAGGGCATAAACTAGAAAGTATTATAAATTAACAAAGTCTTTCTCATATCCAGGTCATTAGAAAACAGATTCTAAAACTAGTCTATCTAAACTGATAATCTGAAAAAACACATTGTCCAAACCCGGCCATGAATCTTGCATTTTGAATAAGATCATCGGGTAAGTGAAGAAGGGTTGAAAGTAGTCGAGGTGTCCACTAGGTGAATGCTTATTGGAATCCTTTGCCCAATCCAAACTAGTTTTGGAGATGGGAAGCATTCAACCACTTCCAAGGGTTCTAGACCAATGTTTGTCATAAAAGCTTTCAATTTTTTTTTCCATTCCACCAACCTATCCTCGGGAGCCATTTCAGTTAGACCAATCAATTCGCAAAAATCCTTAATCCAATTTTCATCAGAGATTTTTGTTAGCTAGAACACGAACCAGAGAAAATTTGCATTTTTCTCAACAATGGAACTCCTTGCTTTAAACGATTTCTCATTCTCAAAATATAAGAGGGGGAATTTGGGAGGAGGTTTGCCATTTCTGATAGTGACATTACAGTCCATCGGCAACGGGATTGTCAAATTATCATTTATATTGTTCATAACACTGCTCAATCCTCCTAGTAGTTATGCCTTAAAGACCTTGCATAAATCCTTTGTTTTGTTTTTCAGCAGACCAAAGTGGAGGAGGTTAGCAACAAATATTGCTAGTATCTCCATGTTTACTATGTATTTATGATTATTCCTAAGAAATTCATCTCCCAAAATGCATTTGATTGCTCTTACTATGACATAATGAGATACATTCATCACCTCCTTCATTATTTTATCTTTGATTTCTCTAACGAACGTCATCTGCCTTCTGGAAGAAAGGAGTCTAATGGGAGAATACATACTCTTTACACCTCTTTTCAGAACTACAAACACAATAACTTCAAAGGACAACAATTCCAGTCTCTAGTTTTCGTCAATAGCTGATGAAGATTTTAGCTGGCTAAAAGCTTGATGGAGAAGATAATGAGCAATCAATTTAGGAGAAAACCCCAACAAAAGGCTCGACTCGAGGATACTTTCTCTAGCATGTCCTTTCTAATCAATACTCCATCCTTCATAATATAAGCCACTTTATTGGCAAATTTAGTGAATGTGTCCATCATGTATTACTAAATATTCGCTCAACCACTCCAAACCATCTTTCCTCCTTGTTTAGAGTCCGGCTAAGTTAAAAAGTTAGGCTTAGCACCGCAACTTTCAATTTAGCAATGATTTTATCGAGATCCATGCCAAATCTTGATGATCCGCTTTTTTATAGTTTTTCAATTAAAGCTCCTGCTATTGAGAACGACCAACTCCATTTCAAAAAACCTCCTCCACCATTACATCACCTGTTGAGAATTTTTATCAAGTTGGCTAGATTTTCTTATGATCTCAAACTCCTTTATTTTAATCAATAAATGCTTCAACTTATTTGTTCGCCCACTAATCAAAGAAGTTGCCCTATACCCTAGCATATCCTCTCGTTGAGACTCATTTTGAAAAACACTCCTCACTTGTCTTGTCAGCTGTCAAAAAAATTGTCAAGTTATTTGATCTTCCTTATGAACTCTATTTCCATCCTTTTGGACAATTAATTCTTTAACCCACTTAAATGTCCTTTTAACAATTGAGATGTCCTTTTCCCCTTCATATTCTTGTCATTGAAGTTGTTATATTTTGTTATTCAACCACCTAATCTTCTAAAAATGCTAGGAGAGTGGAATAAATGTCTTTGCCAAATTGGACTCTCACATTTTCATATTGCATTTATTGGAGAAGACACATAGCCCGCCTTAATTTAAAATATGTGATCGTTAATCCATTCCATCAAAATTTCTACCTGCATTACTTTGTTTCTTGAACTCTTATCTCCATGGATCCTAGGTTTTTTATATTTTTTTCATTAAATCCATTTGCTCCCATGTTTGTTAAATAGTATGTCATACCATTGGCTTCTCTATAGATGTGATTTATAGTATAAGCATAAAAAAAAAATAGCAATTCAAAAGCCCTACTTAGAAAAGAGTTTAGTCTCCAATTTAGAGTGTATACACCTAAAAATTGGCTATGAGCAATTAAATAAATATTTTATACTTACTTAATAATTATTCGTCTATTAAATAGTTAATTTGAAAAGATTAACTTATTCTTCTAATTAATTAAATATTAAAATTTAATTATTCCTCTAACCAAGTTAATTAAATATCTAATATTTAATTATCTCCTCCAAACAATTAAATATTCAATATTTAATAGCTATTCTCCTATCCTATAGTCTCAAATATTAAATAATTATTAAATTATTTAATCCCTTTTCCAACTCACCTCCATCTCCACTTCATCTTCCCTTTGCCAACTCACCCATCATGTGGCTAAGGAAATTGATATTTCTTAATATTAATTCATCATTTATCTCCAACTTCCAAATTCAATGAAAATTGTGTACGTACACATATTTCATAACCATTTCCTATATTCTCTCCAACACCCCTACATCTTAGGAAGGACTTGAGTCCACTTGTCCTATCATGCCTAAATTTCCTCCAACCATCCCTAGATTCTCTCAGTCAGCAACCCAGTCAAGGTGAGATGAATGACACTTGTCTTCTCCTTCCCCTTTTCTCTCAACCTTCACCTTTGCTCATAGCCATTCAAATCTGTAGATCTGATCATGATCGTTGATCTGAGCCACACCATCTAATCCTCTCAAAGTCTATAAAATCAAGAGCTTCAGTTGAGAGAGAGTTAGACTTCAAGAGACTTCAAGTGTATTTTGCAAGCTAATCATATGCATCCGTGAGTTTTAATTTTGAAGCAAATAGCAAATATCATTTTAGCAATGTATCATATAGTATTTTTAGCATAATCATGTAGCATTTTGCATATCATAGTATTAGTTAACTACAAGTTATCAGTCCATTCTTCATATACCATCTTGGAAGCCAATAGTGCATTGTCTGAGAGCACACCATCTGCAACCAGGAACAGTGGAGTTAGGACACAATGGGACATAAGCCATGAAGGTAAAAATAATGTTTTATTTTAATATGTATTTCATGCAGTTTCATTGGTTGAATTTGGATTTCCTGTAGCATTTCCATTTGTATTTTGTGAAACTAACTTATTACAGGTAACATTCTAAGGATGAAATTCAAGCTCACACATTTTGGCACCCACCGTGGGGCTGGACCTCACATATACCTCTAAAAATCTCGTAAAAATAAAATTAATGTATTTGTAATACAGATTCATGCATGTGTGAATTTTAACAGCGCTTTTGTTCGATAGGTTAGCGCATTTGCATCATAGGTTAGCACATATGTCATGTAGGTTAGTACTTTTGTCTATAAATCAGCACTTTCGCATCTTAGGTTAGCGCATATGTCATGTAGGTTAGCGCTTTTGTCCGAAAATTAGCGTTTTCGCATCATAGGTTAGCACATATGTCATGTAGGTTAGCGCTTTTGTCTGAAAATCAGCGCTTTCGCATCTTAGGTTAGCGCTTTTCTGACGCAGGTTAGCACTTTTGTAACAGGGACTAGCGCATTTGATAGATAATTTAGCACAATGAAAAATTTGTAACTATGATTTGAAATTAGACTTGTGGAAGCCCACCTAAGGTTTTGGATTTTCACTAACTTCATTTTATTGCAGGTTTCTAACAATTTCTTGCAGATTTGGAGGAATTAAGTTAGGATTTAGTGATTTCTTTTCTAGCTTTTTTCAAAGTTGGTTAAAAAGAACTCATATTTCCTTTTGGGTAAAAAGAACTTCATTTTTCAAATTGGTGTTTTAAAAAGTACCTCACTTGTTTTTGGGCTCTAAAAATAATCACATTTGCAAGGTAAAAAGAACAACAAATCAAACATTTACTTTCTTGCAAAGTTGGGATTCACACCTCAAATTTTGGGCTGTAAAAAGAACAACAATCTTTAATTTTCTTGCAAAGGTAAAAAGTATAATCAATCTTTTTTTTTTGCAAGTTAAAAAGAACAATCAACTTGTCCATTCTTACAAAGAAAGTTACTTCTTGCAACGATTTTCATTTTGTTGACCAGGATTTCCAATTCCTAGATTATAAAATCATTTGCTATGAAGGGCTAAAATAAACACCATGCTTGTTGGAGCAACATCTCCAAGTAGAGGATAGATCATATTGCTATGGAAAGTTAAAAATATCACTTGTATTTTGTGTCTCGAAAGTGGTAGGTATATGCTCTCTCCTTAATTGGGTGACCAAAAAGTCAAACCCACTCTTTTACGCTTTCTTTACTTTCAAGCAATTAATCCTTTAGAGGGTCTGCCTTCCCGAGCTTCCTTGAGGGGGCCAGTGAGAGGGGAATGACCTAAAGTGGAAGCGAGCTAATACCGAGTCCTTCCAATCCACTATAAATAAATCATGTTTGTGACGAAATTTCTAACAACATGTGCTAATAAGTTCATACCAACACTATGTTTCCCCATAAACCCTATGGAGCATAACCTCTATAGGCTGGGAACCTTCTGTATTTGCAGAGATGAAAGTGTCGCATGTATGGCCACATGACCGGAAGCCTTTACTAAAAACTATTTGTACTAGTTGCCAAAAACCTTCTAGTTGTTGGCACAGGAGGTCGGACCTCTGAAGCGGCTCACACACATACGGTTCCTAGTAGAGATATAAATTTTTCCATGAGGAGATTTCATGGAAACTGGTGCTTGGCTGCCCCGAAGAAGTGAGTGCCGAGGGTGGAGCTAGTGGGGTCAAGCATCTAAATATCCGCTTTGAATAGCGTAGCCTCGGGGGGAACTCCATGTGAGATTCAACAACTATTGTCTCACCCTACCATAGGGATTTGTACTTGCTTGTGCTTTTCATTTATTAAAAATTGTGTCTTCTATGTCTATAACATGTTCCAAATGGTCAAAAATTGAAGAAAATTATCATCTACAAGAGATCAAAAATCAACAAATTTCTGAAAAAGCGTGATCAAAAGGATAAAACAAAAACCATTCCAATGCTTGAAACACCAACTCAAAATCAAAGTATCAAAACATCAAAATATCAAAATAATTCTTGAAGTAGGTTTGTCTCTAAACCATCACATATTTTCAAAATAGCTCAAACAACTAGGTTGCTAATCCTACAGGTTATTCCCAAAAGGTTCTATAGACATCAACATTCAACAAGCTATTGATTCAAACATCTTAAGTGCAAAAATCAACATCCTTGTCAAGTCTCTCATTGGGATAATCAAATCCTCTATCATGAAGTTTGATCAATCTAAACTAGGTTCCTGATCTTGGATATATCTTTCCTATTTTGAACTTAGGTTACATCAAAACCAAAATTGCACCAACATTGGAATCAAACTTGTAAACTGTCAAATGCTTATATGACTTTTAAGTATGACCTTAAGAAAAGAAAACCTGGTTATAAAGCTACTCAGAAAAGGATAAGATTCTTGTATATCAATTGCAAGATCTTATTAAAACATAGGAAATTCCTACACCATTTTCGTCAGTACTTACATGGCTGTGGTACAGAATTTGACGGTGAAACTTTACAAAGATGTGCTTTTCAACAAAGAGACGCTTTGTCCCAATGAACAAACAATAGTGGTAAAATAAACAAGGCATATCTTCCTAAACCACTAATCACTTATTGACTTTGTCCATTGAAAATTTCAAACAACTTTGAAATATTCACATGCCAGTTTGGACTAGAGCCCAATATGAATAGCTTAGAAAACAACAACAAATGGAGGAAGAAGATACTACTATATTCCACACTTTTGGATTTACCACTGTTGACGAAGAAGTAGTCAGTAACACCATTAGAGACCTTGAACAAGATTTCAAATTGAATAGGCTAATGGAAAAATTGTTGGCAAAACAAAAAGAGAAATATCTCTTGATGTTGGCAAAATCCGGAGCTAAACTACCACAAGACTTTAACATAGAAAGCTTAAAACAAGATGTGGAAACAAGTAACACCCAAAACACAGATGAGCAAAATAATGAAGATGTGAACAAAGAAAGTAACGGAGAAACAAGGAAAGAAAGGGATGACAAAAGAAAAGAACGTAATGATAAAAGAAACAATGTGGATAATCCATTATCAAACCTTACTCAACAAATACAAACCCTACAACAGCAGATACAAGACATGCAAAATGGGACAAGTTCCAAGAAGAATTCATTAGAAGACATATGCCCATATCCCTTTGATAAAAAGCTAAATATGATACCATTTCCGCAACATTGCGAGATCCCTAAATATGACAAATATGATGGAAATTGTGATCCTCAAGATCACATAAGGGAGTTTTGTACTATGAGCATGGAATTTGCTCACGAGGAAACTTACCTTATGCGTCTTTTTCCTAGGAGTTTAAATGGACAATCAATAGAGTGGTTTTCAAGATTGCCATCCGGAATCAAATCCTTTGAAGAACTTGTGAATAGATTTATTTCACAATATTCCTACTGATGCTCTGCAAAAAGGATTAGAAAATCTGTTTGACGGCAACACACACAAGAGCACAAGAAACAAACATTAGTGTTAGCAACAAAAGATTATCCTAAACAGGCATATCAAGAGAGATATTAAGCATGAAATAGAAAGCATATAAACATAGAATAAAATAGCTAATCAAGATGCTCATAGTTGCTCCTCCCTTGTTCCTCTCCTCTCCAAGTCCCAAATGAGTGTAGCTCTCAGCTTTTAGCACTAGCCATGGATGTCGTATGGAGATTCAAGATGTTTGAATATGATAAGCAAATACTATGCAAGGGTAGATAGTGATGCTATGAAAAAGCTCTATGCTAATGCCAGTATAACAACAATACTCTAATGCTTCTTTTTTTGCTTGAGGAGAAGGGTTCTATTTATAGAAGAAATGGGGAAATGAAGGGTTAAGATTGAGTAATCTTAACAAGGGTTAGGATTGAAAGATATTCAATCCATGTGAGACTTTCAACCCAATCCCATGTTGACAAGTGTCACCATGAGGAGGCTTGAGAGGAGAGATAAGGAGCATTAAATGCTTGAGGGGACATGATGGTTACCCTAGTCAAAGAAATAAATGCTTTGAAGAGACACATGGGTTACATGAGGGTTAAGTTAGGAGTCAAAGTCCTTAACCATGGGTGCAAGTGGAATTAACCATTAATGGTCATGTAAGAGCCATAAGTGGTTTGGAAGACTTTAGAGGTTAATTTGTTGAACACACAGCATTAATTGCTTTTCAAAGACTTTGGAGTCTTTGAGAAGTGACTCCAATTTGCTGAGGAATGTGACAATATTTAGGGGATGGATTAGGTTAATTAGGAAAGGTTTAGAAGAATCTAGAAGGGGTTTAGGCATGCAAATGGATTTTGTAGGAAAATGCAAGTGGGAGGAATTTTGGTATTTTCAATTAAAATAAAATCATTTATTTCAATTAAATGGTGTAATTTGCATTTGGATAAATATTCAAATAAATATTAATTTATTTAAATGAGAAAAAGGAAGATAAAGCATTAAAATGCTTGAAGACTTTGAGGGAAACCATTAAAGGCTTGAAGACTTTAAGGGAAGCAATTAAAGTCTTAAGAAGACTTTAAGGGAAGCCATTAAGTTTGAAGACTTTAAGGGAAACCATTAAAGGTTTGAGAAGACTATAGAAGGAAGCCATCAAGTTTGAAGACTTTAAAGCCATTAAGTTTGAAGACTTGAAGGGAAACCATTAAAGGTTTCAAGTGGGTGAGGATAAATAGGATTTTAAATAAATTATTTATTTAAAATAATTGTGCAACTTGCTTTTGTAGGAAAATACAAGTGGGTGGAGGATAAAGGTGATTTAAATAAATTATTTATTTAAAATAATTGTGCAACTTGCATTTGTAGGAAAATGCAAGTGGGTAGAGGATAAAGGTGATTTAAATAAATGTTAATTTATTTAAATGTGAGAGGTGGGATTTTGGGGGATTTAAATAAATATTAATTTATTTAAATGTGAGAGAATATTTAATTAAATAAATATGATTTATTTATTTAATTAATGGTCTGAATTTGGTTAAGTGAATTAAATCAAATAAATTGAATAATTTAATTAATTAATAGGAGAAGAGGGTTAAGATGAATTAATTAAATATTAATTTAATTAATTATTAATTGATGGTTAAATAATCAAATAAATACTAAGTATTCATTTAATTAAGTGGACAGATTTATGTGACTACATTTGCCCCTCTTTGAGACGGTGCGGTTTTATCGCGTCGTTTCAAAGAAAGAAAAATAGGTGTGAAGAAATATGCCTCATAAATGTAAATTTAATGAGTGGTATGCCCCCTCGAGAGATGGGTCGAATTTTTTTGAAAAATCGGGCGATCTCTCGAAAAAGAATGAAAAGTGGAGGGTTTGGATTGATGTTATACAATTGATCAAAATTGGTTGGACAATCTGGTGCAATCGGTTTAATTGCCCCGGACAAGTCAAAGCGTGACAGTTGATGTCAGTTGGTCGCTTGGACATGATAAAGTCTGAGTAAGTGAATCAAAGTGACCTGATGTGACTTAGCCAATTGATATAATTGCCTGATGAAGTCAAGGTATATGAAGCAAAATACTCGTTGAGACGTAGACAATTGATGTAATTGTCTGTTGGATTGTGTTTGATTGGTTGATCAATTGATAGTGTGTGCGTGTGATGGATGGTTGTGGGGAATCATGGCAACCCCGTTGAGACTAGGTCATTATGATAAATGTCTGATGTAGTATAGGATTACAATGATCGATTACCTGTTGAGACCCGAAGATACTTGATCAGAGTATCTGTTGATAGTCTAGGTGTGTGGGAGTCGATGTATCTGTGTAGACAGAGTAACTGGCTTAATTTTGTGGATGAGTGAGGATGGGAAGCGATGAAAGGATTAGGATGATGTTGATGATCAAGATAGGGAGGGTGAGGGGGGATTCGATGTTAGATAGAAGATATGGAGGACTAGGACCGAGTCCTATGGAAGAAGATGAGTAAAATAGAGTATGCATTATTATGACTATGTATGCATGATATGTAGCTATTATGAATGTATGGATGGGTGGAATGCAACGAAATGCAATATATACAGATGAGATGAGATGACGATCCATAGTGCTTTATTTTTCATCATTGAGCTTTAAAATGTTGTAAGAAAATACAAGCAACTTGACATAATGATTCAAGATGACCTGAGTATTCCTTACATGGATTTTGATATAGCAAGTTAATACAAGCAACTTGATATAATGGATCAAGTTGACCAGAGTATTGCTTGCGGAACAGACAAGGATTATCTCCTTTCATGCATGACTTGGATCGTCCTCCTTGATCTTAGACTGATCATATCCTAAGACAAGTGCATATCGTAATAAGAGATAAAACCTTTATCCAGTTTGGATGAGGTAGGAGGAACCAAAGAAAAAGCATTGTACCTGCAAACAAATAGTATATACATAAAGAATAAAGAATATGGATCCTTGGTAATGGTTCATGCTCATATGGTTGAGGTATACGCTGTAGTCAGCAAGCCGTAGTGATCTATGACTGCATTTTGCATAAGATCACGTAACTTGGTGAACTTCCCACGTAGACACCATTAGTACATGCCCCAAAACTTCATCGGAATAATGCGTCGAAGATACACAAACAATGTCATAGGAACCTGATATAAATTACTAGACCATAAATCAACCAAGTATTTGATAGCATAAACAGAATTTTCTTGTCAAAGAAAATGTCATCTTGTCTTTGTTTTGGTAAGGAAGGATGCATCCTTGTTGAAGACAGTTTTGAGTGTTGATGTTGATTGTGTGGTCGATTGATAAGTGGTCATTTTGTGAGTATTTTGTCAATGCTTGTTTTGGTATATGCATGGATGAGTATGTACAAGGTGTTGCCATGTTTTTGTTGGATTTTTCAATGGTTTGTCGATGTTTTTGGATTTTGAATTGTTTTGAATGTTTTTGGTATTTTTGTTGAGACATTTTTGAATGTTTTTGGATTTTTGCGAGATATTTTTTTTTGAATGTTTTTGGATTTTTGACAATTGCTTTGAATGAAGAACTTAATGAATCATAAGACAATGTAGAATCCACTTCCATCAATAGGTTCAAGGCATTGCCACCAGTTTTAGACATGACTATGAAAAAGCGGGATGCAAGATGTATGGAGTACTATCATAATTGCAGAGGAATAACAAGCCATGGTTTTGGATGGATGGATGTATGTATGAAGTAGATGCGATCGCAACAAGTCTGAAAGACAATGGAGCCATAGCCTTTACGAGTGGCGCCTGTTTGCCAGGTTTTCACCATCGTACTTACCCAAGGTGCCACCGGAGTGGTTGTTCACCGTTTGGATGCATGATTTTTCTTTACTTTTTTGAATGTTTTTGTATTTTCTTCAGGACATTTTTTTGAAATGTTTTTGGTATTTTCTGGTATGTAGGGGAGCCTGATGCACTATACACCTTAGGTATAAAACCATTTTAGGTGCATGTTGTTGATTGGATCTGCAAGCGGTTCTCCTTCTGATGTAGCCAACTGATATGCCCCGGACCCGAACACAGTAGTGACAACATATGGGCCCAACCAGTTTGATTCAAACTTGCCCTGATGTTCTCTGTTTGGTTGGTTGCGAGGATTCTCTTGTAGAACAAGATCACCTACCTCAAATGTACAAGGTCTAACTCGGTGATTGTAGCTTCTGCTCATGTGCTGCTGATAGGCTTTGAGATGATTGTACACAGCTTGTCGCTTCTCATCAAGTAACTCTAAGTCCTGAAGAAGTGAGACTCTGTAAGCTTCATCATCGATGAGATTGTGCAAGGAAACTCGTAATGATGGTATCTCGACCTCAATAGGTAAGATAGCTTCTGCACCATAGACCAATGAGTAAGGAGTTGCGCCTGTAGGGGTTCGAATGCTTGTTCGATATGCCCATAGCGCTAGATTTAGTTGAACATGCCAATCACGACCGGCATCATTGAATATCTTCTTTAGGATCCTCAATATGTTTTTATTGGATGCTTCGGCCTGACCATTGCCTTGTGGGTAATAAGGAGTGGAAAAGCGGTGTTGGATATAAAATTTCTCACAGAGTTCGCGGACATCTTGATTTTTGAAAGGAAGACCGTTATCTGTGATGATGGACATGGGTACACCATATCGGCAGATGATGTAGTTGAGGATGAATGAGGCGATCTGCTCGCCGGTGACTTGGGTAAGTGGAACAGCTTCGATCCACTTTGTGAAATATTCGGTGGCGGTAATAATGAATTTATGGCCATTGGATGAAGATGGATGAATCTTACCCACAAGGTCAAGGCCCCATTGACAGAAAGGCCATGGTGTCGTGATTGGTTGTAGTTCTTGGGCCGGTGCATGTATCAGGTCACCATGAACTTGACATTTCTTGCACTTTCTGACAAAGTAGTAGGAATCCTTTTCCATAGATGGCCAATAATATCCAGCTCGCATGAGTTTCTTGGCTAGTGACGGACCACTTGAGTGAGTCCCGCAAATTCCTTCATGTACCTCTTCCAAAGCCTTTTTTATCTCATCTTGTTCCAGACATCGAAGGAGAGTACCATCAAGACTGCGTCGGTATAGGGTTTCGGCAATAATGGTATATCGAGCAGTTTGGCGAATGAAGGTTTTACGTTGGTTATTTGATTGGTTGGGAGGAAGGGTGTGATCGCGGAGATAGGTGTAGAACTCATCGTACCATGGGGATTCAGAACCAACAAGGTGACATATCATCTCGGATTCAGGGGTATCATAAGCGGGGATCCAAAGCTATTCTACCAAGAACTCGTAGCGTGTTGAATTTTGTGGAAGATCTAGGAGAGATGCGATGGTAGCCATAGCGTCAGCAGCTCGATTCTGATCTCTTGGTATCTACTCAAAAGTGATAGTAGTAAATGATGTCTTTAGAGTGTCCACCATTTGCTTATATGGCATGAGTTTATCATCTTTGGTCTGATATTCATTCGTTGCTTGTTGAATGACTAGTTGGGAATCGCCATATACTTGTAGTTCTTGTAATTTCCATTGTATGGCTAACCTGAGTCCTGTGATCAAGGCCTCATACTCTGCTATGTTGTTTGTGCATGGAAATGTGAGCCTGTAAGACTTCGGGATGCTATCACCCTGAGCTGTGATAAACAGAATGCCTGCCCCCGAACCGTACCTAGTGTATGAACCATCAAAATATAGTTTCCATGGTTGTGCTGTTGTGATCATGAATATCTATTCATCTAGAAAATTGGAAATGAGAGGATGATCGCCTATGAGGGGTGCATCGGCCAACTGATCTGCAATAACTTGACCTTTGATAGCTTTACGGTCCACGTACTCAATGTCAAATTCACTTAGAATCATCACCCATTTGGCCAAGCGGCCTGTCAATGCTGCTTTGCTGAGTAAATACTTGAGTGGATCAATCTTTGCAATGAGTTGTACTTTGTGTGTTAACAGATAGTGCCTCAGTTTAGTGGCTGCTAAGATTACTGCTAAGCAAGATTGCTCAATAGGTGTGTAATTGAGTTCATAGCCCACCAGTGTGCGAGAGATGTAGTAAACAACACACTCTTTTCCTTCTGCATTATGTTGTGCCAGTAGTACACCCAATGTTGTACTGGTTGCTGAGATATAGAGTAACAACGGTCTACTTGGATCTGGTGGGATCAGCAATGCTGGATTCATGAGATAGTCTTTAAGCGTCTGAAATGCTTGCTGGCATCTGGCATCCCACTGAAAGCGGATGTTCTTGTGTAACAGATGTGTAAATGGGTGACACTTATCAGCCAATTGTGCAATGAATCTTCGGATGGATTGAAGTCGCCCTTGTAATGTCCTTAGCTGACTGATATTCTTTGGTGGTGGCATGTCCATGATTTCTTTTACCTTTGTTGGGTCAACCTCAATACCTTTGCTTGAGACAATGTATCCTAGAAGCTTCCTGGAGGTCACTCCAAAGACACATTTCTTTGGGTTGAGTTGAACATGGTATTGTTCCAGTCTATCAAAGATTTTATCTAAGATGTGGAGATGACCTTCTCTAGTGAGTGATTTTGCTAGTAAGTCATCAACATAATCTTCCATCATGGTATGCATCATGTCATGGAAGATGGTGGTCATTTCTCTTTGATAGGTTGCTCCTGCATTCTTTAGACCGAAGGGCATTACATTCCAGCAATATGTGCCCCATGGACATGTGAAGGCTGTCTTATGTTGGTCCTCTGGTGCGATCTTTATTTGATTGTATCCTGAAAAGCCATCCATGAGTGAAAGCATGGCATGTCCTGCTGTCAGATCCACTATGATGTCAATATTTGGTAGGGGGAAGTCATCCTTAGGACATGCCTTATTCAGATCTCTGAAGTCAGTACAAATGCGGATGCCCCCTTTTGGTTTGCCGACAGGCACAATTTTGGAGATCCATTCTGCATAATCAATTAGCCTAATGAAACCAACATCTAGGAGTTTCTTGAGTTCTGTTTTGACTAGCACTGCAATCTGGGGATGCATCTTACAAAGCTTCTACTTGATAGGTTTGGCTCCTTCTGCTACGGTGAGGTGATGCATGACTAAATCAGGATCAAGCCTAGGCATGTCTACATATGACCATGCAAAGTTGATCTGACGCTTCTGGAAGAACTCTATAAATTTAGGTTGTTCCTCTCGAGTGAGAAGAGATGCCAGATGTATGAGATGAGGATTTTCAGGAGTCCCCACATTGTATTCTTTGGTTTCCTCGATGAGAATCTTTGATTGTTCCTGTTGTGTACTAGCAGGGAGAATGTCAAACCCTTCATCCTCAGGCGCCTCAGAGAGGTTTTCACCATTGGATACGCTCTTTCTTTTTACTTTTGTTGGATCAAACAGTGCCACAGTGTGGTTTTCACTAGAAGATCCATGTTTTAATGTTATATTTTTGCAGCTGAAAGGTTTGGCATCCGCCCCGAAGTATGCTGTACTATTAAGTTCAATGGCAAATCCAGCTTTGTGATCCCTGCTTGGTAGGTTATCCCTTAATTCCAAAAAGTCAATGATGGCCTCATCGTTTTGGAAGAGGTCAAGACATGGGGGATTTGGTTGGTTCCATTCGATGAGTTCAGGGTGGATAATGGGCATTACTTCATCGATTAGGTTAAGTGCGGGAGATGTATCAGTGAGGGTTAAGACGTTATGGTGAAGGTCATTAATGGTACTCTCCCTGTCAGAATCAGGCGTAGGATGAGACATAGGGTCTGTGGAAGATGTTTCCAATTCGGGAACCCAAGTGGTCTTTATCTGTGCTTCTTCGTAAACAGGGATGTCTTTGGGTGGCGGAGGTGTTGATGTGTCTTCCTCATCTGAAGTATTAAGCTATACAGAATCAAATTCCCACTCATGTGAGTCGGTCTTTGAGTCACTTTCCAGCATTCGATTACTATACCATACTGGGATGTCTTTTGAGTTAAATATTGCAGGTGTGATTGGTTGATGTACCTTTGTAGTGATCGGTGCTACAGGAAGATTGATGGGGATAAAAGAATATGGTACCGGGAGTATCGGTAATATTGACTCAGTTGCTTCTGCTGGAACTGCTGGTGCTATAGATGCTGTTGCGGGTTCTGATACAGTTGCTGCTGCTAATGGTACTATGGATGTAATGGCTGCTACGAATGGGATTACTGGTTTGATTGGTGGGATGATTGGTATTGTAGATGGTGGTGTTGGGATTTTGAGCCTCGATGGGGTAGTTGGGATGGTGCTTGAGGCTGCTTTGATAATGAAAGGTGTCCTTTTTGCAGTAGGCTGACATAATGGTTTGCTGGGTTTTCCTTTGAATTTGAGCTTAGGAAATATCTCCTTTTCAAAGCCTAGGCCTGTATTATCTGTGGGCTTTAATTCTGGCAGCAGAGGTTCATGTCATCCTTGTTTGCAATATCCTAAAGCACCCTGACCATCATACCCCATTCTTTGCATAATGAGGAGGCCTTTGCCATACTGCTCTGTAGGAAGTTTAACTTTCGGTATATCAGTGGTGATGGGATCTTTATAGATCCATTCTGCTAAGTCCTCATCTTGGGTTTCTTCTTCTTGACTCTTTCCAGGGATGAAAGGTGTCAAAGCACATGCTGGCGTGATCAGTGGTTGTTGGAGTAACTGTTGTGGTTTACCATGTGTTCTAGGAGAAGTGGGCATTTGTCCCACACAAAAGAGTTGACTCAAGTTGTATTCCCCAGGACCTTCCTCTGCTATCTTCATTTTAAGCTTTTCTTGCTTTGGTATAGTGGTGTTCGAACTGGCAAGAGAGGCGGGACTTATATATGATGTGGAGGAAATGGCTTCTCTATTATTAGGTACGGTAATCTCTGGTTGATGGCTGATATTATGACAGTACGCAAAGGGATTGGCATCGCCCAGGATTGTGATCTCTACACCGTTATGTGGGAACTTGATACATTGATGGTAGGTAGATGGAACGGCTTGCATGGCATGTATCCAAGGTCTCCCTAACAATAGATTGTATGGCAGAGGAAGGTCCAGAACCTGACAGATGATGTGCTATACCACAAGGCCCACGTGGATTGGTAGTACCACAGCTATTTGAATTGGTAAGCATATTGTGTGATAATACAAGTGCTATCAATATTTCAAAGAATCCGGTTTTACATTCTAGAACCAAGCATTTTGAGCTTAAGTATCATTTCTTGAGGGAAAAGGTTCAGAATAAAGAGATTGCATTGGAACATGTTTCCAGTAAGGAGTAGTTAGCAGACATATTCACCAAGCCTCTCCCAAAGACTACATTTGTACACTTAAGAGGTGAATTAGGGGTATTGCCCCTTCAAGAGGTGAACTAAAAGTAATTGTTCCACATCAGTCGGGTATTGCAAAGTCAATTTTTTGTTGATTGATGTGTTGAAGGATGCTACTCCTCAGGGGGAGCAGCATAATGGAATAGAGATGCTTGTGCCTCCACTTTGGCATTGTTGTCAAAGGGGGAGAAGATGTGAAGCGGAAAAGATATCTACAGCAAATGGGGGAGAAGATGTGAAGCGGAGAAGATATCTTTGTATATTGCCATCAATGCCAAAGGGAGAGATTGTTGGCATTATGTGAACCGGCATGAAGACATAATGATATTGTATGTTGTCATTGATGTCAATATGTGACATGATGTGAACCGGTACATGTGATAGGTGAGTGATAGGTGAGAAGAGAGAACCGGCATATGTATGAACCGGTTTATATGCCAAAGTGAAGCAGCATATTTTGTTCAAGATGAACCGGCATGTAGTTATGGGAACCGGCACATGGAAGGATTGTGTGACTACCGGTTGGTAGGTAGTTTCCACTTCAGGATTTCCAGTTGGAGTACCTCAAGCCTGTGTGACTCAATCGGTGATCTTTGTGTGATGAGTTAGCAGTATAATGGAGAATAGATCGTGTTGCCACGTAAGCTTTGTGCGCGTGAAGGATCTTGCATGAAGAAGACTATTCCTATCTACCTTGGGAATGTGCGAAGTTTTTCAAACGGTGATAACGCGTGATGGGTTATCAGCCACCATGAAATCGGTGGATAATGGATGATGGAGAATGTCTTGAGATCGATTCAAGATTGTTGCATTTAATGCAATATGATTCAACGGTCAGGATTGAACCACTTGAATTGCTTAACCTAACAGGTTTAGGGTTTAGGGTTTTTGCTACCGACCTGTCTGTTTCCTATAAGGTCGATGTTGTGTTTCTTTCTAAGGTTGTTGGCAAAATTTGTGAGTGTGTATCCAAGGGAAGTGATACATGATACTTGCCAGACCAAAGGAGAGAAGAGATACCTGCAAAGTGAATGTGCAGAAGGAGAAGAGGAGCCAAAATGGATCTGCATTAGCATTGAGTGTTGTTACCAGATCATTGTAATTCATGTTGATCTTTAACCATTTCAATAGTTGTGAAATCCCTTAACAGGGTAGCCTTAATTGGGCTTGGTAGTCTTAACCGGCTTGATTCAAATCCCTTAACAGGATAACTCGAGGTTAATGAGTTATGAGAAGCTATAGAGCTTTGGAGATCCTTTAGCTATTGAGTTCTTGAAATCCTCTAATGAGGTAACCCTAACCGGGTTTAACCCTTAACTGGGTATTATAGCCATCCCTTAACCGGGTGATCCCTAACAGGATCGGTTCCTAGCAAAACCTATTGTAATGTCTTTAACTGGACAAGGCTCCTAACAGAGCGGACTTCAAAAGAGTTTAAAAATCAACTTGTGGGTAATCATCCCCACCATGGTTTTTCCTAGTTGGGTTTCCATGTGAAAAATATGTGTGTCATGTGTAATGCTTTTATCTTGTGGTGCTTTGTTATTACCTGTTGAGCATATGATGGTTCTATGTTTTATGCCTGTCTATAAAACATATTGAACTTACTGTTATGAAGTTCTTATGTTAGTTTATCTATTCATGCATGAGAGTGTAATGGTACTCTAGTATTGAGCTAAGAGGAAAGCTTAGTGAGTGACCGGTTTATGATTGTTTGAGTTGTTCTGGGCGTTATCGGTTACACTCTGTTTTAACCGGTATCCCTGTTTACCAGTCATTTGGAGTATTTGTTGTCAAATCGATTTTGGACTGTATTTGTGCTTGTACTGATTCACCCCCCCCCCTCTCAGTACCGGTTTGGTACTAGTGGTTCATCATTGAGTTCTCAAAAACAATAAAGCCAAGTCCTTTTTCTCTAATCCTCAGAGAAAATTCACAAATATTGGAGAATCTTTAGAATCAGCTCTAAAAACTTTGCTTGCTAACAAATTCATTATTTTACCCGAAGCAAGAATTTATGAACCACCAGTCAAGCCAATTTGGTGGAATGACAATCATTTTTAAAATTATCATCGGAATAAAGGACACCTAACAAATGATTGCCAAAGATTGAAACACATTATCCAAGATCTAATTGATAATGGAACCATCATGGTGGATAGCCATAAGACGAATGATTCACACTTGGCTTTTAAAACTGCGCTTCCAAACTGTGATAAAGGTGAATCATCCCAATTGGAAAATGACAAAGGAAAAACCAAAGTAAATTACACTTATATATACGATGATGTAGTAAATGTGATCATTGTTAACGAAAATCAATCTTCAGAACCAATCAACGTTATCACAAGAAGCAAAGAAAAGGTTACCTTTCCAGGTATAGCAAAAGACTCAACATCCACATCACAACAATACAATTTAGTAGAGCAATTACAACGAATACCCGCTCAAATATCAATTCTGGAACTTCTCAAGATTTCACCTATGCATAAGGAAATTTTGGAGAAAGCTTTAGTGGAAACAACGGTTTCAAAAGATTTGGATATAGATCAATTCCAAAACATGGTAGGACATCTTATAGCCCCTCATTGCTTATCATTTTCTGAAAATGATGACGCGTCCTTACAACATCCTCATAATGCTCCTTTATATGTTGAAGTCTCCATTAATAAAACTTGTGTCAAACGTGTACTCATAGATGGAGGAGCTAACTTAAATATTTGTGCATTAAGTTTGATATAAGCTTTGGGATATTTAGAGAATGCAGTGGACCCAAAAAAGAAAATAACCATCAAGGCTTACGATGAAGCAGAACGTTCTTCTAAAGGAACAGTTGTGTTACCAATAAAGATAGGACCCGTGGAAAAGGATACATTGTGTCAAGTTTTAGACTTGAATCTCTCCTACAACATTCTTCTGGGAAGACCCTGGATTCAAAAGATACAAGCAGCTCCTTCTACATATCATCAATGTGTAAAATTTCCTCATGAAGGGTAAGAGATCACTATAATTGTAGATTCTAGTCAATATTGCAATAATTTGAAGCCAACACAAGATACAAGAGTTCCACATAATAGAGAATTAGTATATCCTACTAAAGAAGTTCAAGCAAAGTTATGGGAAACTTTTGAAGAAAAGCTTAAGTTAAATGATGAAGGAATGGGAAAGTATTCTTTGAATTATTTTCCACTCTCTCCTAAGTCATATGGAAAACCTGTAGATATTCAATCATAGACATCAAGCAAATCAAAATGTATGTTTAAAGGAACCTTTGTTAGTGTCGAAACCCTTGAAGAGGAAAATGAAAACAAAGACATTCTCGGTTTGTTATACAAAGATGAAGATAAAACTATAGCAACAGCAGCAGAAGTCAATATTCCCATAAAACAATATGGCAAAGGATATGAAATCATGCAAAAGATGGGATATGAAGGAAAAGGACCAATTGGTAAGCAACATGGAGGTATTTCAGAACCTATTTGTCCACACTCATAATCCACAAAAGATAAATCCGGTTTAGGATACCTGAAGTCTAATCAAAAGCAACACAATACTCAACAACAAAAATGGAGAAAGGAATCAGTTTCTAAAGGAGACAAATGGCAAGAAAAGCTACATCAAGCGGCCGAAACAGTAACCAATAAGCAAAAGAAGCAAGAAGAACATGAAAAGAAAGAGAAGGAGATTATCATCCCAAGTAATGAAAAATCTTGTCAACAAGTTTTGAAAATACAAACAAAGGCAAAATCTGAACAAGATATTCCAGAGGCAGTAAAAATAGAAATGACAGAAATCAGAGAACTTTTTACACCATACGACATTCCAGTATGGTATAGTGGAGTAATCTTAGATCAGGATTCAGAAACAGATTCCAATGAGTATGAATGGGGACCAGATGCCTTATCCACTACATCAAGTAAAGAACACAATGAAGATCAAGTAGTTATCACAAAAGAAGACTTGTCTATTACAGAACAAAAGATAAAATTAGAAAGAAGACAATAGAAACTCAGAATTCAGAGAAAAGAGGCATATGCAAAAAGAAAAGAGAATGACAAAAATAGCAACACAATGCCACAAGAAGCGCAAACAAGGATCAGATATGCAAGAACCATAGAAGAAATAAGAGATAGTCAAGTTGGATTAACTATTAGTCCAGAAGAAGCTGAGTTTGAAAGGAGACAAAATTTATTAAAAGAATCCTCTTTATCATGTACACAAGTCTATCAACTCCAAAATGCCAATGAAGTCAATCAAGAAGAAATTTACAGTACCAAAGACATGTGTGTTGATATAATCCATTCATTTAAGGGACAAACATTAATTGGAGAACCACTTGAGTGTGAACTACAAAATGCTAATATTAATCTTGTTAAGACTAATTCAAAAATGCTTGAGAAAGACAATCCTCAAAAACATCTAATCTATGATAATACCTATTCTATGCTAAATTATGATTATTATGTCATGAACATTGAAACGCCTAATGATGACAGTGATTATGATTTACCCCTTCTTCATCCTGAACTAATTGAATGGGATAATTTAGATAACCCCGAACTAAATGTCTTTTCCAATGATCATGACTTAGTTGTGTACCTTAACGCTATTGAACCCATCCCACCTAAGATATCTTCCACTACAGAATCAAGTAATGTTTCTCATAGTCAGGAAAATGCCAAACTTTTCAATCACAAAAGTGAAATAAAACAAGGAAAGAGACCTATTGTTGAAAACCATTTCATGGCAACATTAGATCAATCAAAAGAGAAAATAAAGGGCGTATCTAATGGTGAAAACCTCCTTGAGGCGCCAGAAGATGGAAAGTTTGACATTTTTCTTGCATATTTTCAAGAAAGATCTACTATCCTGATAGAACCAATAGAAGCAATAAACATTGATACATCAAAGGATCCTAAAATACTTCATTTTGCTGCCTCATTATCAGAAAAAGAGAGGAAATAATACATGGAATTCTTTAAGCAAAGACAAATAAATTTTGCTTGGTCTTATGCAAATATGCCAAGGCTTAACCTAGATCTTATCATGCATCATCTTAACGTGGATTTAAAAGAAAAACTTGTTAAACAAAAGCTAAGAAAGATGCACCCACATATTGCTCTCCTTGTAAAAATTGAGCTCAAGAAACTATTGGAAGTGGGTTTCATAAGACCCGTGGCTTATCCAGAATGGGTTTCAAGTATTGTACCAGTATCAAAACCAGATAAAAGCATAATGGTTTGTACAGATTTCAGAGATCTGAATAAAGCATGTCCAAAAGATGATTTCCTACTACCAAACATCAATATCATAGTGGACTTATCAGCAGGACATGAGATGTTTTCATTAATGGATGGCTTCTCAGGATATAATCAAATAAGAATCACACCTGAAGATCAAGAGAAGACAGCTTTCACCTATGCATGGGGAATGTACTGCTGGAATGTTATGCCATTTGGGCTTAAGAATGCAGGAGCGACATATCAAAGAGATATGACGATAATTTTTCATGACATGATGCATACATTCATGGAAGATTATGTCGATGACATACTCACAAAATCTCACACAAGAAAAGAACATTTGAACATTCTAAGCAAGATTTTTGACAAGCAGGAAAGATATCAATTGAGATTAAATCCAAAGAAATGTGCATTCGGGGTAACCTCTGGAAAGCTCCTTGGGTACATTATATCAGCTTGTGCCATTGAAGTTGATCCTGGGAAAGTTAAAGCTATCATGGAGATGGAATCACCTAAGAACATAAGTCAATTGTGATCTTTACAAGAAAGGTTGCAATCAATCAGGAGATTTGTGTCCCAAATGGCTGATAGATGTCTTCCATTTACCCATCTTCTACATAAAAATGTTCCATTCAAATGGGATCTAACATGTGAAGAAGATTTCTTGCAAATAAAAGAATATCTTATGAGTCATCCAGTACTGATATCACCAACCAAAGGGAAACCATTATTACTCTATGTCTCAGCAACAAGTGTATCATTAGGTGCTCTCCTAGCTCAGCATGATGATGAAGGAAAGGAAACAGCAGTTTATTATATCAGCAGAACACTTGTTGGATATGAATTAAATTATTCATCAATTGAAAAGATATGTCTAGCAGTTGTATTTGCAACTCAGAAGCTACGACATTATATGTTGATTCATTCTGTAAAACTAATAGCAAAGATAGATCCTCTCAAATATTTGTTGAGCAAGTCAACATTAACGGGGAGACTAGCCAAATGGGTTATGATACTGAGTGAATTTGACATAGAATATGTTGACTGAAAATCCATCAAGGGACAAGTCATTGTTGATCAATTGGCTGATGCACCTTTACAAAATAACATGCCTTTGCACATCGAATTTCTTGGTGCAGATATCTTGACAGTAAGTACAAACTTTTGGGAATTGTACTTTGATGGTTCTTATACTCAATATGGATCAGGTGCAGGAATCTTTTTTATCACACCTCAAGGACATACAATTCCGAAATCATATAGACTATGATTTCCATGCACCAATAATATTGCAGAGTATGAAGCATTGGTTATAGGGCTCAGAATGGCCATTGAATGGAAAATTAAAGAACTACATGTCTATGGTGATTCAAAACTTGTCATTTATCAAATAAATGATAAATGTCAAACAAAGGATGATAAGATTATGTCATACAAACAGCTAGTGGAGGAATTTAAAAGACATTTTAAAGAAATCACATTCACCCAAATTCCCAGAAATGAGAATAAAGAAGCAGATGCAATGGCTACAATAGCATCTCTCTTGCAAAATAAAGAGAATCAACAACATTACAAATTTATTGTGGAAGATATCTTAACCCCTACCATTCAGTCCCAGCATACCTATCAAATTTGCCATATATCAGGAACCAGTCAATCCGTATATGGTCAAACCTACCAATATTTGAAAGATCATATACTTCCTTTGGAATTATCTCGTAATCAACAAAGAAACTTTATTTGTCAGTCCTCTCGCTATACCATTATTGCTAATATCCTATATAGGCATGGTCTAGATGGTACATTGTTGAGATGTCTTGAAAAAGATGAATTTGAGAGAGCTCTTAATGACATTCATGTGGGTATTTGCGGTACACACTCAAGTGGTTTAACATTGGCTAAGAAAATTATTCGTATGGGTTACTTTTGGCCTACTATGGAAAGAGATTCATTCACCTATGCTAGAAAGTGTAAACAATGTCAAATTCATGGAAATCTAATTCATGCACCAACACAAGAGTTATATCCTATGACAGGATCATGGCCATTTTCACAGTGGGGCCTGGATTTGGTAGGAAGGATCAATCCCTCATCTTCTAATGGACATAAGTTTATTTTGGTTTCTACTGAATATTTTACTAAGTGGATTGAAGCGGTGCCTTTAACAACAATGACAGGAAAACAAATATCATCATTTATTCTAAATTATATAATATGTCGCTATGGAGTTCCTATGATCATTATCACTGATAATGGAAGACCATTCAAAAATCAAGATGTAAAAGAGCTATGTGAAAAGTTTCATATCCAACATAGGTTCTCTACTCCATATTATCCACAAGGTAATGGTCAAGCTGAGGCATCAAACAAAACTATTTTAAAAATCTTGAAGAAAACAGTCAATGAAGCTGGAAAAGACTGGCACATTCAGCTAAATCCTTCTCTTTGGGCATATCGAACTAGTGTCCGCACTCCAACAGGGGAAACTCCATATTGTTTTGTCTATGGATCAGAAGCTATATTACCTGTAGAAGTAGAGATACCTTCTCTACGAGTATCCTTGCATGGTCTTATACCAGAAGAAGAACAAAGAGTCTCTCAACTCCAAGAACTAGAACTGATTCAGGAACGTCGCCAAAATGCAATAGATCATTTAAAAGTATATCAACAAAGAATGGCAAGAAGTTATAACCACAAAGTCAAGCTGCGCATTTTCCAGATTGGAGACATAGTTCTAAGGGAAAATCCAAGAAATCAACAAGATCGGGAAAAGAAGGGCAAATTTGAACCAAATTGGCTAGGGCCTTTTGTCATAGTAGCAACATATGGATCAGGAGCATACAAATTATCTACCCCAGAAGGTGATTGGTTTGATGAACCTATCAATTCTATCCATCTCAAGAAATTCTATGCTTGAGATATAAAGTCCTGAAAAAAAAAATCAATAAAAAACATATAAAATCCAACAAAAATGCAATAAATTTAGATGGTGAAAACCTGGTAAACAGGTGTTATCTAAAACGTGAGTTCCTCCATCTATGAGATCGCTTTGTGCACCAATCCACTCCATCCTATCACATCTATCGCTTCCATATATCCTAGCTTATCCATTTCTCTGAACCATTTAGCAAGAAAAATGCAGCTTACCAACAGTTATCAATCTTGGACATACTTGTCGTAGTCACTGTCTTAGATTTTATCAGCATCTATCAATCTGCATTTCTATTATGTCATGATTTGGATCTTGATCATTTCATATATCCATAATAATTTTTGTTTCCGCTAAGGGCAAAATCCTAATTCCTTTTGCTAAGGTGATCTTTTGAATCTTTAAAAAATCCAAAACATTCGAAAAACTTAGAAAAAAATAAAAACACCTAGGGTTTTGAAACAAATAACGAGCAAACAAAGCAACAAAAATCAAAGCATTTCATCAAACAACTGAATCATGAAACTCAGAAACCGAAGTATCAATCAACAAGCTATAAAGGATTATCAAAAATCATTCATTAAGATGATTATATTAGTTAATGACCATTAGAACATGTGAATGACATACAAGATTTAGTGTTTATATCTTGATTTTATTGTTAATCATGTACTCTATGCGACTCAAGGATGTCCATGACTAGAGGAGCTATGATGGGGCATGATTATTTCTTTGATTGTTGTCTGTGGTTTATCTCTTACTACGGGATGAACTTGTCTCATGATATGATCGGCAAAAGATCAAGGAGGATGTTCCAAGTCATACATGAAAGGAGATAATCCTTGTCTGTTCTGCAAGCAATACTCAGGTCAACTTGATCCATTATATCAAGCTGCTTGTATTAACTTTATATATCAAAATCCATGTAAGAAATACTCAGGTCATCTTAAATCATTATGTCAAGTTGCTTGTATTTTCTTACAACATTTTTAAGCTCAATGATGAAATCAAGCACTGTTACCCGATAGCATATGAAGAATGGCAGTATAAATTTTAGTTAGATCATTTCATTAGCTCATTATTCAGTTGCATCATAAGCATTCATTTGTCAGTTGCATTATAAGCATATCATTTCATTAGCAGATCAACGGTTATAAATAAAGATTGAGTATACTTGGACAAACAAAAACGATTTGCATTTAATCATTGTAGGTGCATTCATTTTTAATCATTATCCATTTCATTTTAGCTGCATTTTATCATTGCATTAATTGCATTCAATTAAGTGCATTTCATTAACCATGTAAAGTATCATCATTATTATCTACATTATCATTTCATAAAGATCATTTAGTTGCATCTTTTTCACTTAGATTCATAATCATTATAAGCATAACATATAAATCAAAAACAAATCAATCATTCATGTGCAAATCCGTATAAATCATTGCATTATTTTGCATTCAAAAAAAGTGCATTTTTATACATCATAAAGTATATCATCATTATTCCATTTATCATTTAGTTGCATGCATAAAAATTCAAAAAAAAAAAACATTTCATAAAGATCATTTGTATGTACATCATCAAAAGCAAATCAATCATTCACGTGCAAATCCGTATAGATCATTGCATGCATATCATTTCAGTTAGTAATCATTTTCATTTGCATCCAAGATCATCAAAATTAAAAATCAACAAAAGCATTCATCATTGCATCATCATATAAAACATCATCATAAAATAGAGTAACATGCATAATATAGATCATCATCATATAGATTCCATGTCTACATATAGAATCATTATAACAACAATAAAAATTGTCCAAGTATACAATGATATCACATCAAAAATACAAGTCCCATAAATACAAATCAAGTCAAGAATCATGAATGGCTCTCAAGCTTGTGGGTCTAGCAATTGAATCACCTGCAATACCTGCACTAGCATCATCATCCAATGGAATCATTCTTCAATTTAATATCTTCATCATTCATTCAACTATCATCTATCGAGTCTTATATAGGATGCATCTTTCCTGAAACCAGATGTTTTGATCATTTATCAAGTCTTATACAGGATGTATCTTTCTTGAAACCAGATCTTTTGATCATGTATCATGTCTTATACAGGATATATCTTTCCTGAAACCAGAAATTTTGATCATCTTTTGTCTTATACGGGATGTGTCCTTCCTGAAACCAGACTTGATCTCAATCCAATCAATCTTATCAATCTAATTTATCTGATCAATCTGCAATCTATTCACTCATCTATCTTTCATATAACATTCTTCTTCTATTGAGAGATATTCCATGCCTTTAATGCACAAACGATCTCTTGAGGGGGCATCATCATCAAATCAATATCCAAAAATCAGTGTATGGGGCACACAATCAGGATTTTCAATCTCTATCAGGTGCATTATCAAGACTTGATTTAATCTTTGAAACAATGTTATCTCGACATCATTTCAAAGAGGGGCAAAATGCATACACCTAAAAATTGGCTATGAGCAATTAAATAAATATTTTATATTTATTTAATAATTATTCGTCTATTAAATAGTTAATTTGAAAAGATTAATTTATTTAATTTATTTCATGTCTTTCTATTAATTAATATTTTATTAATTAATTCATCTATCCTATTCTTCTAAGTAATTAAATATCTAATATTTAATTATTCCTCCAACCAAGTTAATTAAATATGTAATATGTAATTATCTCCTCCAAACAATTAAATATCCAATATTTAATAGTTATTCTCCTATCCTATAGTCTCAAATATTAAATAATTATTAAATTATTTAATCCCTTTTCCAACTCACCTCCATCTCCACTTCATCTTCCCTTTGCCAACTCACCCATCATGTGGATAAGGAAATTAATATTTCTTAATATTAATTCATCATTTATCTCCAACTTCCAAATTCAATGAAAATTGTGTACGTACATATATTTCATAACCATTTCCTATATTCTCTCCAACACCCCTACATCTTAGGAAGGACTTGAGTCCACTTGTCCTATCATGCCTAAATTTCCTCCAACCATCCCTAGATTCTCTCAGTCAGCAACCCAGTCAAGGTGAAATGAGTGACACTTGTCTTCTCCTTCCCCCTTTCTCTCAACCTTCACCTTTGCTCATAGCCATTCAAATCTGTAAATCTGATCATGACCATTGATTTGAGCCACATCATCTAATCCTCTCAAAGTCTATAAAATCAAGAGCTTCAGTCCATTCTTCATATTCCATCTTGGAATCCAACAATGCATTGTCTGAGAGCACACCATCTGCAACCAGGAATGGTGGAGTTAGGACACAATGGGACATAAGCCATGAAGGTAAAAATAATGTTTTATTTTAATATGTATTTCATGCAGTTTCATTGGTTGAATTTGGATTTCCTGTAGCATTTCCATTTGTATTTTGTGAAACTAACTTATTACAGGTAACATTCTAAGGATGAAATTCAAGCTCACACATAGAGTATATCTAGTCCTTAAAGCATTGACAATTATAGCTAAATCTCCTTCAATTTCCACCTTTTTAAGACCAAGATCTCTACATAAAGCTAAACCTTCAACAGTTGCATGAATTTTTGCAATATTATTCATGTCCTCTATTAATGCTTTGGCTTGTTTGGCTATTTCCTTTCCATCAAAAGAATTAATTATGCCTCAAGCTCCTGAAGCTCCAAGATTTCCCCTGGAAGCCCCATCAAAGTTCAATTTGAACCATCCTTCTTTTGGGAGAATCCATTTTGTTCTCTCTCTTTCTTTAGAATAAAACTCACCCCCTTTCCCAATGAAGGAAGGTGTTTTTGTTAGGATTCCCACAGATACTAAGAGGGGGAGTGAATCAGTATCTAACCGGTAATTAGAATTTCTTAACTTAAAACATGTAGAGAAAATTAAAATTGTGTACCGGTAAGCAAGAAGTAATGCAATAAACAGAGATAAAAACAACCACATGAAAAACACACCATAACACAAGTATTTAATGAGGATACCCGGTGTGGGAAAAACCTCGGTGGGATTTGTGACCCACAATATTCACTTACTAGCCAATAAGAGAATATTACTGCTACAAGAGGGGCCTACACATGCAGGAAGGCCAAGTGCCTAGAGCTCACTGCTCAATTACAAAAAGGGAAGTCTCACTGACTTACAAAATGGATTATATAAATCCAGTGTCTTGTACTGCTTCAGAATAGCATCTATAATGTCAGATCCAGTACCGGTTTCTGCTCTGCTTCTTACATAAACCCTTAACCTATAATTCGCATAATAGGTCTGCCTTATTTCGCCTAATTACATTCTACCATCTATCATACTAAAGTCCTACAATGATCTCTTATATATATGAGTCATTTTACAATGTTGCCAAGTCGGCTTATGAAGATTTTACAATAATAAACAAAATATATTATAACAAAAATCCTGTCGGCCTCTGTGTCGGTATGCTTCCTTTCTCTGTCGGTGTCGGTGGTATGAGTTCCGGTGTAGAGTCTGTTCTTGCTGGTGCCGGTGGAATGTCTTGCCAGTGTCATAGGATTGTAAGGTTGCCATCAATAACAAAACCTTCAATCACCTTCAATGTCTCATTGGAGTGTGCATATGCCAACAATCTCCCCCTTTGGCATTGATGGCAACACTCATGAGAAAATTCCAAAACTGTATCCAAAACTTGTAATCCAAAAATTTGTTTCCAAAAATGTGTACCCAAAAATATATGAGTTGAGCTCCCCTTGAGTAGGTGAGTCTTTTGCCGATTATTTTCTCATACTACTACTCCTCCTTTGGCATCAATGACAAAGGTTGTCAGAGTGTCAATAGAGTTGTAGTTTCCTGTCTCAGCCTTATAGCTAGGTGGTTACAATCTGAAAAATGTCTGCCAAAACCAGATTTATACTTTCCATAAACTTCTTATTGTCTTTTATTGCTACCTTAGTTCTTTGCACTGTACCGGTGAGATGTTGCATATGCTTTGTCAATGTTTTCTGCCCCTGTATTATTGCCTCAGATACTTCCTTTCTCAAAGATGATAGATAGTCCAGTCTTGGACTTATTCTTAGTCTTAGGTTTTTAGCCTTGTTAATTATTCTTTCCTTTTCTCTTTCTAACTTAAGTAATTCTTCCTCAAAACTTGATATCTTTTGTTCAAAAATTGATAATGTATCAGGTGAGTTAACAAAATTGTCAGCAAGTTTATTGATTTCATCTTGTATCTTGCTCATTTTCTTATCTATGTCAACTGTTAGGAAGTTTGTCTTGCAGATATCTCTGTAGAGAGTTTTGAATTCCTTCAATGAGTTGCATAGTTCCGGTAGAAGTGTGTCAAACTCTCTTGTACACTTCTTTATTGGATCATCAAAGAATTTTTGTTTTTCAATTTCTAATTTTTCTTTCAATGCCTCTTCCTTTATTTGCTCAACTGTCACTGTGTTGTCAGTAATGTACTTAGACAAAGTGTCGAGTTGGCTCAAAGAATCCTTATTATCTACATTGCAGTTAGGAGCTACCATCTTCAAAATTGGGATTGTGTCATCTATAGCTTTATAGGCTTGTGATCTACAATCTGTTATTTTCTTTAAAGAATCCAAAAGAACTTCAGTTACATTTGTTGATTTGTAACCTGCTAAGGAGGAACCAATATTCAGAATTCCGTCCGTGGAGGAAGTAACCATGCTTGTAGTGACCTCTGATAGGTCTTTTTGTGTTTCCATTTCCTTAAGCAAAGGCTTTTGTTCCTCTCCTGTTGCCGGTGGCACTGTTTCCACATGAACCTGTTCCTGTTCCGGAGCCTGTTGCTCTGCTTGACTCTCTGTTTGTTGATCTGCCTCTATCTGTTGCCCTGTGTTGTCATCTTCAACTTTTCCTTTAGTGTTGTCAATGTTGTCAGATGTCGGTGGCTCATTAGCCATGTCAGTCTTCCCAGTTGAATCTTTATCTACCACAATGTTGATTGTTTGAGTATCAACATTTACTGTGTATAGGACCTCAAGATTAGGATTTGTATCCTTTATACCCATACTCTCATCTGCCGGTTGATCTTCAGTTTTTGTTACCGGTGGAGTAATCAGAGGCGGTGGGGATAAGTTATCTTTTATTTTGATGCTAGGTGGTCCACCAGTCTTTCCTTTCCCCTTATCTTTGTCCTTTTGATAGACTTTGATAGGCTTGGGGTTCTTGTACTCTTCCTTTTTTTCTTTTTCCACAAGGAATCTATCCCATGCATTTTTAGTATCTATTGTTACCTCATTTACTCTTCCTGCCATGAGTGCAACATGTCGGTGTGCAGTAAAAAATACTGATCGGTTGGCTTCTGCAATTAAATCATCAATCTCCTTTGGCGAGTTTACTGGGTAAACAGCAAGTAATTTTTCAATTTTAATTTTCTTATCAAGCTCTACAATAGCTTGTCTTCTACCTTCCAGTCTTTTGAACAGTTCATCTAGTAGTTCATCTACCACTTGCATTAAAAATTTCTTGTAGATGTCCAGGTGCAAAATGACGTTGCTTTCAACTTGCTCTTTCTCATTTGCTAATAGTGTATCATATAATTTTTCTATATTCTTGAGTTTTCCTTCCTCTGTGATTTCATTCAATAATTCATCAAGTGGGTTAATGTTTTGTTTAGTCCTTTTCCTTTTAGGTGTTAGCTTTTTCTTTGGGGTTGACTTCTTTACCGGTGACCTCACTGCTTGTTGTTTCTGTCAAGTTCTTCTAGGCGAGGGTGTGGATGCTGGTGAAGGATCCCTTTTCCTTACAACCCTTTTGAATGTTGTTGGCATGTCATTCTTTGAAGAGGTTGCTACAGGTGATAGATGAGTTTCAGGCCTTAAAGTTACTAACTCATCCTCAGTGATGTCGGTTTGTTTTAATACATCTTCCTTGATGGCTTTTTCCTGTCGTGTGCCTTTCCTCGCAACTGCTTCAACTTTCTTTACCCTCTTCTTGGATTGAATTTGGCTTTCCATCATATTTGCACTAAAGAATACCTCTTCCTTGGGTTCCTTAGGTGCTTCCAGAAGGGCTTTTGCATAAGTCTCAATGATATGATCATCAATCTCATAGCCCATTTCAGCTACCCAAATTGTTCTAGGGATCACTGCTTCCATCCAGATCTCATCCTTTTTAATTACAAAACATATATAATCCTTGTATTTGTCAACAAGTTTTTGTGACAGTCTGATTCTCTTGTTCATTTTAGCCTTAAGTGCTTGAAAATAATCATGGATATTATTTTCTTTGTCCTCACCCATGTTGTTGAATAGGTCTAATAGTTGTTTTCCTATCGGTATATCAAATCCAAGGCTCTTGTCGCCTATACCAGGAACTTGTTTGGTTATGTGTAGCATTAAGCATACAAGTAAGTTACCAAATCTAAAAGTCCCTTTCTTATCCTTCTTGATTTACCTAAATTATCAATTAACTCATCTTTCAGCCATTCACATACATCAATTTTCACATTGTCTTTAACCATGTCATAAGCACTCTTAATGCATAAACTTGAAACTGAGTTAAGTCGATTTGCATGAGTTGCTTTGTAACCTAGAATCATGCTGACAAATCTCACATCTATATCGGTCACATCATTAGTCCTCAGAGACCTTCTGTCAGATGTTGCACCAGTTAGGTTTATTACTAGGTCATTTGAGACCTTCTTGGTTTTGTCTGGTTTGCTGTCGGTGGAAGGTAACCATGTTACAGCTTTCACTGCTTCCTTGGTAATTTTGTGAATTTATTCTAACCAAAAGAATTCACCATGTACCCTGCTCAACACTATCCTAATGACTTCTTTAGGAAAGTTTGGAATGCTAAGGATCTCAGTGAATCCTAGGGTTTCAACGATTTTATGTTCAGGCTTCACTTTTCCAGAATCATCACATATAATGGTTTTGTACATGTTTTTAATTTCCTCATCTCCTAGTTCATCTATGTGGCAATGGATGTATATTCTGGGGTCTTCTGCGAAAACAACTCCTTTGGGAATTTGGGAGAATGCACCAACATTGTCATCCTTTTTAGCTACCTCGGGAACTAACTAGAATACGGGCCTAGGGTGTTTGATAACCTTGACTACAGTAGGGTTTGCTATGAATTCAGGTGCAGAGGAGGATGCCATGATAATAAATACCTTTTTCTGCCTTAGGATGGATTGATTGCTGAAGTGCTTGCCTCTTGCTCGAAATGCCTTAGCTCTGGATATTTCGCGCTCTTTGAGTGTTTGAATTCACGGTGAAGTGAGATGGAGCCAAAACCATTGATTTATAATGTCAATTTTCCAACTACCATATTTAATGCATGCTGGTGAAGTAACCACTAACCTTTTGCTGGTATAGAAGTAATTTCCAACTTCTCATCATCAACCAAGGGAATAATAGCATATGTCTTATTTTATTGCCAAACCCTCAAGGAAACTTTCTTCAATTTGATGAAGAGCTTCTTGCCAGTGGAGTACTACTCTGTTCTGCCAGTGGAATGTTGATTGGTTCTACCGGTGGAGGAGTATTTTCAACATTATTTAGGTCTGACTTTCTAATCCATTGTTTTGAGAATTCTTGCTTAACCTCTTCAACTTTTTCTTTTCCCTTCAAACTAGAACTTTTGTTGTCTATCGATGATCCTTTACTTCTGCAGAATTTTGCAATATGCCCAATCTTGTTACATGCATAGCAAGTCACATTATTCTTCCGAATAGCTTTCCTATAACCTATACCAGTTTGTGCTCTACACTGATTAGATAGGTGTCCAAATCTTCCACAAACATAACATCTAACATTCATTCTACAATTTTTAGAGTTGTGACCAACTTTGTTGCATTTTGAACATTGACCGGTGGGTGTGTTGGTGTTTTGATAACTTCTAGATCTACATTGATTTCCTCTATGACCATATTTGTTATAGTTAAAGCATTTTCCATTGAATTTATAAGCAGTAGGTTGTCTTATCGGTTTACTGTGATCCTGTGTGTTTGCAGTACCGAAGCTTTCTCCAACTTCAAAGCCAATTCCACAAGTGTCACCTTTAGGTTTTTGTTTCTTCAGTAAGTCACCAAGTTCCTCTGAGCTTTTCTTGAATTTTTCTTTATGCTGATTTGCAATATCCAATTCTCTTTCTAAGATCTCTTTCTGTCTCATCAATTCATTGGAGTCATTCTGTGTATGCATCAGATCTATCTTCAACAAATCATTTTCATAGCTAAGTCTGGTGTTCTCATTTGCTGCATCACTTAGTCTTCTGGTTAACTCTTCTTCATTCTTCTTTCTATCTTCAATTTCCTTACAGAATCTCATGGTCATATCTTGCATCTCATTCTTCATTGTCATGTTCTCTTGTTTCAGCTTGCTTATATGATCATTAAGTGATTCTTTTTCATCATTCTCATTTTGCATCTTTTCACATAGTTCTCTTCTCTTGTTTCTTGCAATGGTAAAATTTTCTTGAAGTGCCTAAATGATATCCTGAGCTGCCTTTAGATCATCTTCAAGTTTGATGTTTTTCAATTTTTCTGTATCATAGTCTGAGAGAGTTGCTTCCAATTGCTTCATCGGATTTTCCATCTCTACCAGTGTCAAGATCTTCCTCAAGTTGTTAGGCTTCTGAAAATAGAGGACCAGGCTCTGATACCAATTGTTAGGATTCCCACAGATACTAAGAGGGGGGGGTGAATCAGTATCTAACCAGTAATTAGAATTTCTTAACTTAAAACATGTAGAGCAAATTAAAATTGTGTATCGGTAAGCAAGAAGTAATGCAATAAACAGAGATAAAACAACCACATGAAAAACACACCATAACACAATGATTTAACGAGGAAACCCGATGTGAGAAAAACCTCGGTGGGATTTGTGACCCACAATATTCACTTACTGGCCAATAAGAGAATATTACTGCTACAAGAGGGGCCTGCACATGCAGGAAGGCCAAGTGCCTAGAGCTCACTGCTCAATTACAAAAAGGGAAGTCTCACTGACTTACAAAATGGATTATACCAATGTCTTGTATTGCTTTAGAATAGCATCTATAATGCCAGATCCAGTACCGGTTTCTGCTCTGCTTCTTACATAAACCCTTAACCTATAATTCGCATAATAGGTCTGCTTTATTTCGCCTAATTACACTCTACCATCTATCATACTAAAGTCCTACAATGATCTCTTATATATATGAGTCATTTTACAATGTTGCCAAGTCGGCTTATAAAGATTTTACAATAATAAACAAAATATATTATAACAAAAATCCTGTCGGCCTCTGTGCCGGTATGCTTCCTTTCTCTGCCAGTGCTGATGGTCTGAGTGTCGGTGTAGAGTTTGTTCTTGCTGGTGCCGGTGGAATGTCTTGTCGATGTCATAGGATTGTAAGGTTGCCATCAATGACAAAACCTTCAATCACCTTCAATGTCTCATTGGAGTGTGCATATGCCAACAGTTTTGAGACCAAACCAAAATAATTTTAGTAGTTTTTTACTTTAAATTATTTTTTTAATTTTTAAATTGTAAATATTTACATCGAGGGGTGTATTATAGTCACAGATGGATGAAAAAACCTCCATCAATAAAAACAAAAAGTAGAACTAAAACATAAAAAAATTGTTTTTTAATTAATTTTATAAAAGCAATGTTTTTTTTGTTTTAAAAAACAGAAAAAAATATAAATTCTATTACATTTTATGAAGACAATGTTTTTAAAATTTTAAAAACAAAAATAGAAAATCTATCAATTGTGCAACAAAAACTCATTGTAAACCCAATGTTGTTTTTTGTTTTAAAAACAAATATTTGTAAAAATGTTATTTAAAAAAAAATACTATCAAAGACACAACAGGTAAAATTCTATTTAAACTAAGCAAGAAAAGAAACCATGACAATATCATCTATTCCCAATCTAGAAGAGTTTAACCAGTAGAAGAAGGAGGCATTAGCAATTTGAAGAAATTCATCAGATGTGTTATGAATAGAATCTTAGAAAATTGAATGCTATGAGTCTTTTTTGTTATTCATCTTCTTCTAGCCACAGTGGGTTGTCATCTATGCACTTATGATGGTTGGAAAGTTGTGTTTTTTCCCTTACATTATAGTTCTATTTCCTTAGTGATAATGCAACTGCAATGATTGTCTAATCTAAGTTTGATATAGGATCAACGTGTAATTTAGGTGGTTTAAGAGAGTTCTATTATTTTGATCTTCATTTGTGTGATTGTGAATTGATAGACGAGCTTGATGGAACATGTTATTTGATCTTAATTTTCAAAGTGATTTTAATTTTTTTTTTCAAGGCACAATCTCCTTATGTTTATGCATGCTTACCCTTGAACTAAATTTTAGTAAATGTTTTAAGACCATATAAATAAATCAATGGGGACGATTAAAAATATCAATAGTAACACTTAGGCGGAGGCAAAAGAGTCTTGTAGGATTTTGTCAGGTACACAAATCAAAAGCTAATTACCAACTTTACTTTCCCTAAAATAAAACTCTAATGATGAAATTCTTCATCAAATTTTGGGGTTGTAGAAAATTCAAATGGCATAGTTATAAGACGGTGCCTTTAATATTGTGATATGCCTACAAGAGACAAGAAGAATGGTTTTCAAATTTGATTATTATGTGTATATTTTTTAACAAACAAAATGTCTATATTCTTATATTAAAATGTTATCTCATTTTTATTGTAAAAAAATTTTCTTCAAATTCATTACAATAAAAAAAAACTATTATTAAATTTATTATATACTTTCAAATTTATATCTCTCGATGTATTTTACATAGATTTTTTAAAATATAGGTATGTTAGTTTATTGATATTTAAAAAACTATGTTATATTAAAAAAAGTATAAGAATGATATGGATAAATATATCTTTCCAAAAAAAATGAAACTTTCTTTAGAATATTAAATAAATTGTTAGATTAGGATATCCTTGCTAAAAAATATTTTTTTTAAATAAAAAATCTAATAACAAAATATTATGTCATTGACAACTTTAAATAAGCTACTTAAACAAACATTAAAAATACAAATTGGCATTACTCTTTATATATAAAATAATTTTAATCAATTATTTATTTTTATTTATTTTTATTTACTTTTATTTATTTTTATTTTTTTAGAGTGTAAATTTTAACAATATTAAAAAACTATGATATATTATTTTATGAATATTTAAAAACTATATTATATTAAAAAAGCATAACAATTATATAAATAAAATTTGCATCCTAAGTAGCAAGTATAGCAGTAAAAGTAATAAATATAATAAAAAATATATATTATAGTAGAATTAGTTATATTATAAAAAATATTTTTTAGTTCAAAAGTATTTGATTCATAGATGTTTTTTAATATATATCAAATCTAAAACTAAACATTTGTTGTAAATCTTAATTCATTATTCTAAATGAAATTGGTAATAAATATAATGTAATTGATTTCTTTATAATTTATCTCAATTTTTCTTATTTTGTAAAATTCTTAATATGAAAAATTAAATAAAAATCATTAAATTTTACATCCATTAATTCAATTTAAATCATATTATGAATTTTATAATATAATAATTTAATATAAGTCTTAAATTAAATAGAAAATAAAACTAGTTCTAAAAAATAATTATGATTTTTAAAAATAATATAAAAATTTATAATAATAAAATAATTGTCATTGATTTTAAGAATTATGAATATAATCTCCACCATTTTCAAAATAATTAGTAGTTTAAATTTTTTTGACAAATATAGAGGCTTCTAGAGTTTTTAACTTCTGAGATGCAGCGAAGATTTCAAGGTTTTCACCAGTATGGTTATGGCTGAAGATTCAGAAATCAAGGTTTTGGACAAGACTATAATCACAGCAGACCCAGGGGAGGATATGGAGGAGGATTTAGGGGTAAAGTGGAATCAAATATTTCCCCTCGAACCGAAACTAAAAGTAACGAATCAGACGTGGAAATTGATTTGCCTGTTGAAATTGAAGAGGACATCGCCTTGTGGAGGGAGATGGTGGTCATCGGGAGATTTATTGGTGCCAGGATCACTAGAATGCAAACTAGGGCCTAGGTTAAAGAGAATTGGAGCTAGGATGTTGTTTTGAAGTTCATCCCGAAAGGCTTCTTCATCGTGGTTTTTAGAGAGGAAACGATTAGAAATAAGATTCTGAACCAACAAAATTGGTTCTATGGTTCAGCTCATCTATATCTTCAACTGTGGCAATCTAATTTCGATCATGTTCCGCTGGCAGTGTACAAGGAGCCTATATGGATTTGGTTGTATAATCTACTGATGGAGTATTGGGGTGATTCTCGTTTGGAATGTATTGGAAGATCGTTGGGTACGTTGTTGGCAGTGGATGAAGAAATCATTGAAAATGACTCCTACCTGTACGCTAGGATCAAGATAGTAGCGGTCAAAAAAGTTCCTTCCATCATATACCTCAAGGCTGGTGAGAGACGATGGAAGCAATAGGTAGAAGTGGAACAACCCTCTCCATGTTGTGAGTAAAGTGGTTTAAAGGATCAAGTTGTAGAGGACTGTACTGTTTTTTGTTAAACCGGCCAAAAAGTGGATTCAGAAAGAGGGAGATCGTAAATCGGTTACAAAAATCATTTCTCCAAAGCAGGAGATCCAACAGAAGCCTGCTTCACCAAGGCTGTCTAAGTGCGTTGGGATTTCGGGAGAATGTTCTGGAACAGACAGAAGTGTGGAAAAGCATGTGGAGAATACTCCACAGTTGAGGGAGTCCCTTTCACAAAAGAAAGGATGTTCAGACACAGAAAATGAATACGATAGGGAATCTGATGAAGATTTTTTGCAGGCTAATGTATTGGACAACCTCGATCATAGATGTATTAGCCAATCTGCTAATACCGCTAGGTAAGGCCAAGGGGATTCAGGGGAGAAGATCAAATATACAGAAAAGAGAATATAGAGCCAAGGAGAAAGGCATCATCAATGTTATCGAGTTCATGAAAAAAGCCAAGGGAGTCGGGATCTCCCTTGGTGAAAGATGAAGATCACCACTTGGAATGTCAAGGGCCTTTTGGCCCCTGACAAGAAACGCTTGGTAAAAAGAGTGTTACATAGATTAGATAGTGATGTCGTATTATTTCAAGAAACTAAATTATGTATGGACAAAGCTCTCAGTTTTCTTCATTCTTGCAATAAATGGGAAGACTTTTTTCAAGAAGCCAAAGGCTCTGCCGGGGGGATGGGAATCCTGTGGAACCCGCATAACATAAAGGTGACGGAGTTGGAAAGAACAGAAAATTGGATGTTTGGAGTGGTTCATAGCTTGAAGGAAAATGTGGTTTTTCCACTGGTCAATGTATATGGCCTGATAAAGACTGAAGAGAAAGCGAAGGTGTGGAAGGACATTATTGACAAGATTGGCTCCCTCAACAATAATAGAGTCATTGTAGCAGGGGATTTTAATGCTCTGGTTGATCTGGAGGAAAAGAGAGGTAGTTTGAAAATGACCAACAAAGTCATGGAGGATTTCAAGGAATTTGTGATGATGAATTATTTGTTTGACGTCATACCAAAGAATGGAAGATATACTTGGACCAATAGGAGAAACAACTTTGCAAGAATATCGGAGAGGTTGGATAGATTCCTGGTAGGGCCCTTTTGGTTGGATTCTGCTATCAACCTAGACTCTTGTATTCTTCCATTATCATTGTTAAATCATTTCCTAGTTCAATTAAGCCTTTAGGAAGCCAATAAGATTTTCAGAGGGAGTTTTAGGATTCAGGGTATGTGGTGGAGAGATAAGGATTTTTTGCCAAACGTGGAATCTTGGTGGAAGGATAGAGATATTTTCTCAGGCACCCCAAGTTTTTGCTTTGTAAAAAGACTGAAGATGGTTAAGAAGAAAATTAAAGAATGGAACAAGGTCTCGTTCAAGAATATTTTTGCAGAAAAGATAAGAGTGGAAGCAGAGCTGGATAACCTGAATAAAATTGTTATCTCAGCAGGGATGTCCAACGATGAATTTGCCAGAGAGAAGCAACTAAAAAGCGAATTGTCAGAACTCTTGCTCAGAGAGGAAGTCTTTTGGCAGGACAAGTTGAGAGAGTGTTAGATCAAAGAAGGGGACTTGAACACAAAATTCTTTCATGCTTCTATCAAGGTCAAAAGAGCTAAGAGTCGAATTAGCCGTGTTCAGGATGGCTTCGATGTGTGGCAGGATGAGGTAGAGGTTATTGAAGACATAGCAGTGAATCATTTCAAAGCTCTGCTGGGGGACTACCTCAACAATTCCTGTCATCTTTCTTCCTCCATGTTGGACGTCATCAATAGAGTGGTAACGGTGGAAGACAGTGATCAGTTGATGCGGCCCTTCTCAATGCAAGAGATTAAAAAGGCCACATTCGATAACCCCCCTTTCAAAGTGCTTGGGCCTGATGGTGTCACTACGAAATTTTTCCAAAAATATTGGGGATTCATGGGTGAAGATATCTTCAAGGTGGTGGAAGAATTCAGAAGGAAAGGGAAGTTTGTTAGAGAAATGAACAACACAGTTATTGTCTTGATCCCCAAAAAGCAAGAATGTTCGACCATGATGGACTATCAACCGATCTCTTTGTGCAACTCCTTGTATAAAAATTGTGTATAAGGCGATAGTAAACAGATTGAAACCTCTACTTAATAAAATCATCTCAGCTGAACAACATGGTTTCGTTCCCAGGAGAGAAATTGTGGACAGCACCATCATGGCGGGGGAGACCATCCACTCTATGCATTCAGATAAGAAACAAGGTATGATTGTTAAATTAGATGTCAGCAAGGCGTATGACAGAGTTTGGTGGTCCTTTTTGCTTGACATTCTCCTTTGTTTTGGATTTGATAGAGGATGGGTGAAATGCATTGAGCATTGTGTGTCTTCAGTCAATTTCTCTATTTTTGTAAATGGTTCGGTATGTGGTTTCTTCCAGGCTACTAATGGGTTAGGACAAGGTGATCCCCTGTCTCCCTTTTTATTTGTTTTAATGGCAGAAGTATTGGGGAGAAACATCAAAAAGCAGGTTAGTCTGGGCCTCTGGAGAGGGATCTCCATCCATGAAAATATGGAGCCTATCTCGCACTCACAATTTGCAAACGACACCATTCTCTTCGGGAAGGCTACGGTAAGGGAGGCAAAATCTATCAGGAAGGTGCTTGATTGCTTTGAGTCAGATTCCGACCAATGTATGAACAAGAACAAGTCAATGGTGTTTTTTTTAAACACCAACAGAAGGCTTCATTCAAAAATTTCAGAAATTCTGGAGTTTCAGTCGGGTGAGTTCCCCATAACTTATCTTGGCATCCTACTCTTTGCTGGAAGAGTCGACAACAAGTTGTGGGAAGTGATTACCAATAGATGTCACCTCAAAGCGGCTTCCTAGAAAAACAGATGGCTTTCACACGCCGGGAGAATTCAAATGATTAAGGCAGTATTATCGGTTGTACCCACTTACTACATGTCATGCTACAGGTTATCAAGTAGAGCTTCCTAGGCACTTGACGGGTTGCTTAAGAAATTCTTGTGGGAAGGATCAAAGGAAGAAAGAAGGATTCCTTTGATAAATTGGGACACTGCTTGTATGATCAAGGAAGATGGAGGGTCAGGTTTAAGAAAGATGAATTTGCAAAACTTGGCTTTAGGCGCTAAGCTAGCATGGAAAATGTATAAATTCCCCAAGAAACTTTGGTGCAAAATATTTAGATTCAAATTCCCCTGACAAAATCTTGACGATGGCCAATTCTGTTTGAGGTACACCGATTTGGAGATTCATTTGGGAAAGTCGCAAGCTCCTCACAGAGCACCTAACCTAGAAGATTGGCAATGGCAAAAGAGCAAGGTTCTAGCGCAATTAATGGAATGGGGACGAGCCACTAGCAGATATGTTTGAAGACAAAGACTGGGTCAACCAGATAGAAGCAACTGTAGGCCCGTGGGTGGCAGATTACTTTCAAACACTACCCAACTCGTCCTCTACTTTGTCGTAGAAGAGTGGGGGATTGGCATCAAAGTAATCATAGATGGCTCTCAGATGTTTTCCAGAGCAAAAAGGTGTTCCCCACAGATGAGGAAGATAGCTTGCTTTGGAGTGCATCCAAATCGGGCGATTACAGAGTCAATCTTGGCCCTCGATCTTGTGTTGGGGTAAGTGGACTCTACCGAAAGCAGGGGCTTTCCTTTGGATTGCTATTCATGGCAGGATCCTCACTGGAAGCAGATTGAAATCGATTGTGGTGTACATTGTGCAAGCAGGAGGAGGAATCGATCGATCATCTTCTCTATTGGTGCCCATATGCCAATGAATATTGGGATTGGCTCCTAGATATGTTGCAATGTTTCATTGCCAAAAATCAAACTTTAAAGGATTTTCTCATATCCTGGCCAATTAAAGGTAGACATTCTAAATGGGGAATACTCTGGATGGTTTGTCCCTCTTTGTTAGTCTGGCATGTTTGGAAGGAACGCAATAGAGGAATTTTCAAGGAAGAAGCAATGGAAGTTCAGTTTCTTAAGGCCAAGATTAAAGGTGTGATAGAGGAAGTTGTCAACGGCAGAATTCAAGGGACGAATTATAAATTGCTATCGAAGTGGGACTTCGAAATGGAGAAATCTTGGGCCTTAAAGTAGAGTTGTGATCACAGATTAAATGATAAGAAAGCAAAAAGAAAAAATGCTATGTGGCAGGCCCTGTCGTTAGGGTGGATGAAATTAAATTTCGATGGTGCAAGTAGAGGTCATCCGGGTTGGAGTGGTATGGGAGCTATCATCAGAAATGAAGTTGGTGAGGTGGTGCGTGCCATATCGGGTCCGGTCGAAATAGCTACAAACAATGTGGCAGAGATTTCCGCGCTGGAGGCAGGGCTTCGGTGGTGTGTTAATAATGGGGTTGTCAAACTCGTAATTGAAGGAGATTCTCAGGTCATCCTTAATGGTGTGATCAAATCCGTATTCCAAAACTAGCGGTTGGAGAGTTGGATCCCAAGGATTAATTTGCTTTTGAATTTTCTAGGTGATTATCACATTCAGCATATGTTTCGGGAAGGCAACAAAGCAGCAAACTATTTGGCGAACATGGGGATTGAGGAGGATTTTTCCAGAGAATTTGGCAGGGATGATATGATGCCGACTGGACTAAAGGAGATCATATCCCTTGACTTGTTTTCAATCCCGAAGTCTGGAATTGGAAAAGTTTAGTAGTTTTTGACGGTGATAGGCAAAGGGTGATGGGATCCCAGATTGGAGACTACTCGTGTGTGAGGAGGCCATGTGGCCTGTTTTGTATGCTTTTCAAACAAGGAAGTACGCTTGGGAACAAGTCGACTGACAGTTAGATTGTCCCAAGCTTTCTAGTTTTGGGTGTTGTTGACAGTCGGAAAGAGGGGAATTCTATTTATGGACACAAATTCGGCCTTTGTTTTAGCATAAATTATGATTATAGAGCATTTAGGCATCGTCTGTAAGTGCAATAAGGAGGTTGTTTTGGAGGAAACGCCTGAGGAGCAGGTTGAGCGCCTCTTCAAAAAAGCGAATGAACAGGAGAAAGAGATTGTGGTTGATATTCTTGGACCCGACTACTGGTCTGGGGGACATGTGCATGATGGAAGGCTGATGGAAGATTTGTTCCAGCCTATCATTCAGGTGTTGAGCCATGCTCTGTCGACGAATGGCATACTACGTAGGACGATGGAGGAGGGGATTTATTTGGAGGTGATGAGAGCTATGGATGGGATTGTCTCCAATCCTGTAGACCGGTGTATGTTGGGATACTTCAATCTGCAGGCAGCATGGAAAAAGAAGAAGATGCAGAAGGCTTGGTCCATCTTCAAGGCAGGCATCGTGAAGGAAAACAACATGGATAGGTTTGCAGCCTTCCTTTAGGAAAATGTTGATCTCTTTCCAGAAGGAGTAGGAGATAGGTTGGTGGTCATAAGTAATGGGATCAAGTATCTGTATAACTAATCCCCTTTGGATGTTGTATAAGGAGTGGCATCTCCTTCACCCTTTGTAATTTTTCTCTTGGAAATATAATGAGTACTGCCCCCTAGGCAGAACTTGCTTAAAAAAAAAAATTATAAATATATCACAATTAATTTTTAACATAAAGTAAATATCAAAGTTTTTTTAATTTCTATAAAATTCTTAAATATGAAAAATAAAATAAAAATCATTAAATTTTAATCCATTAATTCAATTTGAATGATATTATGAAATTCACAATATAATAATTTAATATAAGTCTTCAATTTTATGATTTTTAAAAATAATATAAAAAAATAATGATATGGTGTATCAAAATGAATCCCTACAAATTCATGTATAAGAAGCAAAATGATTTTGGCCAATCAAATAATCATAAAATGTTTTTTTTACTTAAAAAGTTAAAAAATATGCATATATATTAGAAAAAACTTAAATTTGATAGTAAAATAAAAAAAAAAAATAGATTATAATTGGTTTAAAGAAAAAAAAATTAATAACAAGCTAAGCAGGCTGGGTCGCTCACTATAGTTGGGGGCAGTTGAGAAACCGACCCTACCTCTATTCTTTATAACTGTTCCAGAAGAGCTCGAGATTCTATACATCCCATAGAATAGTAGGGGGCCCAATTCTATACATAACATGCCCCACTATAATAGATGGATGATCTTGTTGCTTGCTATAGCAGGGCTCAAATGGGGAAAGGGATTCATCACAGTTCTTAATAAATAATTTTAAACATAATCCAAATAAGAAAAAAAGATGAACTTCTAATTTATTTAAAATCTAATTAGTAATAAATAATTAAGCAAAAACTTATAATTTATTAAAACTACAGTAATAATAAAATAGACATGGTCTCCTAAAATCAAAAATCTAATAATAAAATATTTTGCCATTGACAACTTTAAAAAAACTACTTAAACAAAAATTAAAAACACAATGATAATAATGTACTTTCTAATTTATTAAGAAAAATAGTGTCATTCACAACTTTAAAAAACTACTTAAACAAAAATTAAAAACACAATGATAATAATGTACTTTCTAATTTATTAAGAAAGAGAAATAAAAAAATTTAATTTTTAATAAAAAATTAGAAATAAAACAAATATTGTGATAATGCTAAGTAGGAGAGATTTGTGGTCGTCAAGATATAAAAGTTTAATTTAAAAGATTTGATAATTTGGAACCATATCCACAATCTTCTATAAAACAAAAAATAATCAAATCCCATAATTTTATTTTGTTATATTTTATATATAATTCAATAAATATAATATTATAGTTCAGATTATTAGTAAAACATTTTAAAAATTATAAGTAAGTATAATTAATATTTTAATTTATAATATTTATTAAAAACTTTTAAAGATAAATATAATTAATGTTTTAATTTATAATATTTATTAAAAACTTTTAAAGATAAATATAATTAATGTTTTAATTTATAATATTTATTAAAAACTTTCAAAGATGATATTATAAATGATTTTTCATTTTAGAATATTTTAAATATTATCTTAAATATTTTTTAATATCAATATAGAGAATTATTTTTAATTCAATAGAATTTAATATTTTATCATATTTATTAGAAATATTAAAATTAGATTATAATATCTTTTCCTTTTAAAATATTTTAAATATTAGACCATGATCATGTTTTAATATCAATTTATAAACTTATTTTTTTAATGATCCAACTTTAATAAATATAGAAACTATATTTAAATTTAATAATAAATTTAAGATTTTTATTTTGTGTGCAATTTTTTCTATCATTTTATCATATTTATTAGACAAATACATAGTAATTTACAATATTTAATATCAATTTAAAAATTATTATTAAAATGATCATTACAAAAGTTAGTGGATTGAGTTTATATAAGGAACGCCTTTCGTGCAATTACAATAGGCTTGGTTTTAGAAATGATATTTTTATATTTTAAAATAGATTTAGTTGAAAAATTGCGACCATAAATAACTAATAATGATTAGTAAATTATACTATGATCATTAAGCATGGCAATCTCATCAATAGCGAACTCACACTAAGTAGTAAGAGCTAAATAATATTATGAGTTTATATAGGGAACGCCTTCCCTACAATTACAATAGACTTGGTTTTAAAAATGATATTTTTATATTTTACAATAAATTTAATTGAAAAATTGCCACATCATAAATGACCAATAATGATTAGCAAATTATACAATGATCATTAAGCATGACAATCTCATCAATATCCCATTAACGAACCCACACTAAGAGCGAGCTAAATAATATTAGGTTATGCTTCCTTACCTTTACTAGCTTCCCACATTCTTAAAAGATGAGCAAGATGCATTAGGTCTCAATCTCTCAGTTGATGCTTCTCTCTTCTCAATTGACTAGGGTCATTCTCGGCAAAACAAAATATTCAGTATCCAAACTCAAAAGCACTTCAACACTTCATCTTAAAATGCATATAACTTTCTTAACATATTTTTGCAATTCAAATTGTTTATTAAATTTTTCAAATAATTCAGTTCTAACAGTTGGATGTTAATCAAATTTCAAATCACACAAGTCATATATTGCATACACAAACTCAATAGTAATTCATCCAAATCCATTTTAAATGGTTTTCAACATCTATAGTTCTCATACGCAAACTCAATAGTAATTCATCCAAATCCATTTTAAATAGTTTTCAACATCTATAGTTCTCAAATTTCCTGCACTTACGAAACCCAATTTTTGTCTCAGTCAAGCCCCTTAAAGTGTTCAAAAATCAATAAGTTTACTTGTCCAACATTGAAAAACACTAGTTTATTAAGACCAACAAGGAGGGCAATGAGAAATAAAAAGGAAAATGAAAATGATTTTTGTTTATCATCTATGATATTAGATGGTCTGTTTTTGGATGTAAAGATGACTTCTAGTAATATTGGGCTACTCTATATTTCATATTAGAGACACCTAATTATATTACGAATGAAGCATACATATCTTATTGCTACAGCATTTGAACTTGTAACCTCTCTTTCCAAAATATAAATTCACCATTAGACTAACTAAAAAGACGCTGGTGAAATAAAACAGCTATTTTCTTTTATGTTTGTATAATTAACAAACATCAAAAGGATGCTCCTTTTATTGGTACAGATGTTATGGCCCTCCAAAGTTTTATTATTATTTTCTTGTTTAATTTGAAAGTAATTGGATAATTGGATTGTTTGATTGATTTGATTATTTTTGGAAAAATGTTTGACTTGTCATTCATTTGGATAAATTGATGATGTAAAAATCAGTCTTCATGATTTCATAAAGAGTTTAATTATCATCAGCTGCTGTACGCAGGTCAGAGAAGAAAACACATCACTAGCATATCGTTGCTCTCAATTTTTTAGTCTTGAATTGATTTTTCTCTCCTATACATATGTTTGGTTTCCTGTGAAGTGATTTGTGACGTATTCTTCTATAAATGTGTTAATACTCTCAAGTGTACCAGTTGTATGTGTTTAAGCATATCGAATTGTGAACAAGTTCGGGGGTATTGTCAGTATTCGTAGAAGACTTAAACCCATCAAGACTACTCGCTTGGACTTGATTTTGGTGAATTTTTTTAATCATAACAAAATTCACTTTGCAGGGTGCACTTGGTTTTAATTTATTAGATCAGATTTATCTAGATCTTATAAGTTATAAAAATTAAAATTAATTTACTAATAATATATCACAACTATTTTACGGTCATATAGTTAATCTTTAATTACCATTATCATTGATTTAAAATATAATCTCATAACCTTCATTGTATTCCGTGGAACCAAATAAATATACTTGCAATTTGTAGTGCTCCTGATGTTAGGAATTGCGATCAACTGACTAATAGTAATTTTGGGCTCCACGAACATTGAAAACTATGTATATTTTTCCTCATGAAATACAACAAAATTTATTAGATTATATTTTAAATCAATACTAGCAACTAAGTACTATAGAGTCTACCCCTTACCCCTTAAATCCATTGATGATTTCCAACCTCAAGCCCCTACTTTTCTATTTTTTTTTTAAAAACATTTTTTTAAATGAAAGATTTACTGTGGTAATTAAAACTTAATACATGTTCTTATTACCAATAAGACTCGGCAAGATTTTATACAAAATTTAAATGATGTAAAAAAAATGACCATAAAAACAATATATTTTTTTAAATAAAAGATTCGTCAATAAAAATTACCTTTTTTCCATTAAAATAAACGATTTGTGAAAAAAAATTAATATTTTTGGGAGACGCTCTTAAAGTTATCCATAATTAGAGCTATAATAAAATGGTAAAAGAACTCTTAGATCACTGACAAATTTACCATCTTGGGAGAAAGGAAGTGAAGGAAACATGGTCATGAAGTCTTATAAGAATTGAACTATATTTAGGAGCAACGAAAACTGAGTTCGCAATCTTTTCTGATCGTAGAAAGCAGACAACAGGGTTTAGAAGGGTAAACAGTGAAGCAGTCTTATGAGCATCAACCTGCTGTATGTTGTAATGAATACCGAGTTTGCAATCTTTCTGAACTGTAGAAAGGAGATAGTAGGGTTTGGAACGAAAAATAACCCATATTGTGTGGGTTACCACTCATAGTAACCTAGCTGTTGTACACTTTTATAGGCAACAGAGATTTTATGCATCGAACAAAATTAGGACATTAAATTGAGATTTTATGCCCCAAAACATTCTTCATTCCTGGGGCCCACCAATGAATTTGTTTGATTATTTGCATTAAGCAGGTATATTAAAGCATAACTTTTAAAAGAACTTTGCTGCTGTGTCCCTAAATACTTGGCCTTTGTACATGAGGTTAGGGTGAAAGAAAGACTTCTCTAACACAATGTATTTTCTGAATGCATTTATTTTGTTCAAGGAAAATAATTCAACATATCCATTAAGTAGGCATAGGATTACAAGCTAGAGCTGCTCATGAACTCTGGATAAAGTGACTTAATCATTTCACAATAAGCTCGTCATGAAACTCCCTGATAACAATAATTTGCATTTACCTGGAACTATACACTACTATTATCAAAATCTTCATTTCATATTTTTTATGCATCATTTTAAATAAGAATGATTGGACACTAAGAGGGATCCTTCACTAGAAATATACAAAATAGTAAGCAGGCATGTAACAAGCATTCAACCTGAGAAAAGTGTGGTCATGAAAGAGGAACTCAACCAGAGAAACATAAGCATTGCCATGTAAACGAGGTGCTCAACCTGAGAAACGTAAGTCGGAACATAGTAAAACTCCAAAGTCGTTACACACATGGTTTTAGCTATATACTGATTCTAAAATATTAGAGTTTATACTTATGCAATGAAATTTGTATGCAACAAAAACATCTGTAAACTCCTTTTACTGCTGTTAGGACATTTGAATCACAGGAAGTAACAACAAATGTTGCTCATAAATGCAGCATAAGTTATATTTCATCTGGCAAAAATAAGGACAGCCAGGTAAGGAAAAATTGGTGCTATTTCTGACAAATATAATAGAAATCTAATTACACTACAATAACTACACAAGATAATACAAAGGAAAGTCAAACTTTAGAGTCTAGTGACTCACAAATCTTTGACATCGCCTGCCCAATGGTATGCAAGGCTGAAACCAAGTCACGCTGTGCTTTAACCTTCTGCTCCTCAACATTGATCATCCGTTGCACATTCATTGCATGATGGTTTAGATATTTTTCATCCATCTCCATCCTTCGTTCAAACATATTACAATATTTCTCATGACGCTTCATTCGCCCCTCCTCAGCCAGCTTAAGATTTGAGATAAACAACTTATTGTTCTCAGACAATGTTGCTTTGATAGCTGCCGTCTTTGACACTATTTTCCGCTTTTTCTCCAGATACTGCTTGTCCCTATCAGTGGATGTATCACCAGGGCTCTGGAACAATGTATCAGGCATTGAATTCTCCAGAAGTTGTACATTTTTTGCAGGAGTATGGCAGTCTTCAAATACTCCATGATCAGATGCAGATGTGTCAATAATCAAGTCTCCGGCATCATTTCCCTTTTGGCCAAAGTGCTTTCCCATTGCTTCATATAATTCCTTGGTATAGTTAGTTGGCAATTTTTTATCCAAGCGTTCCTTAGCAGTCATGTTCCAGTAGCTAATGTGGCCAGGTGGAATGTTTCTTTCATAATTTCTTATCTTTTTATAGTCTGGTAAGATATGTTTCCACCTGTCCCGACATTGAGTTCCATTACGATCAAGGCCATTTTCATGACAATGAGCTGAGATAGTTCTCCATTTCTCCATAGCTGATTTTGGCCTTTTCATTGCAGCACCAATGGAGCTCATATTTTTCTCAAGTAATTTAGCATTCACTAGTATTAGGGTGTCTGAACTTGTCCATCGAACTCTTCCTTTGTGTTCAGAAGAAAGCTTCCTCTTTCCCCGTGGTGTTGTTTCTTCTTCCTCCTGGGCAGATGGCAAACTACAAATTATTTCAGATACAGCTGTTATTGGCTGGTTAGATTGTTGCTCTGTATTAATTACAGCGTTTGGATCTTCAGGTCCCATTGATGGGATACAGAGTCCCTCAGAAAAAGGTTCAGCCAACATCTTGTTTCCCGAGGGCAAGTCAACTTTAATGGCATGTTATGCAGCTACTCCAACATGAATCTTGAAAGACCAGCACATAAAATTGAACAAAGTCAACAAATCCTGCAAGCATGACAGTAGAGTTGCATAAACCATGGTAGAGTCACTGCACTAACAAATAGTTTTCCATCAGGTACTTAGCTACAAGTCAAGAAACTCTTTTCCATAAAAATACACATCACATATCAACTGGGTGGCATTTGGAGGAAAGGTTTTCTCATTTCCAACACGTTATGGTGGTTAGGAAAGAGAAGGATTTAGAGTTCACAAATGTTACATAACTGTCCTAGCAAAGCTGAAACATCCACAGATTAAAAAAGCCGCCATTGAAAATAATTACTCAACTTGAAGAAGATATAAGCCATGCTACTATAAACTAGCCAACAAGTCCAATCACAGAAAACTAGAGCTACCACTAAAATTATAAAAAATATACTAGTATAAATCAATACAATGTTAAAACAGTAATTTTAGGATTGAAAAAGGCTTTAAACAAAGAGAAAACAAGCAAATATCTTTGTGATGATCAACAAATAAGTCTCTGATCTGAATACAAATTTTCTATTTTTCTAAACCTCTATTAGGTTAAACCATATAAACCTAACCAATACAATTTAAATTTCTAGGACAGAGAAATAGCTTTCAAAATTTAATTACATAAAATGGTCAAAATGAGGCTTCAACAATCTAAAAGGAATTCAAAGTCCCATCTTAAATTAACACCATATTAGTTGGGAGAACTGAGAAGATAGTAACCTTCCTATGACCGATCCAAAATACTGCAACCTTCTTAGCATATGAATAACAGCATACTGCCTTGTAAGTTCAAGTCTTTGAAGCGGCATCATAAAAATCACTCCATTGGAACACATGTAATATGATGGTAGAAAATTCAGTTCAGTCAAGAATTAAAATGCTTGACCAATAAGTTGCTTACGTTCTGCAAAGTCACTAAATCTGGCTAGATATAATAACGCCTAAGCAAAATATAGCCAACAGTAGCTGCTAAAACTCAAGTCACTTACATTACAATAAACATGAATCTAAAAACAAATAATTTGGATATCCAGAAAGATAAAACTGATCCATGGCAATCCAATCAAGGGAAAGCTTTCCCCGAAATAAATCAAGAAGAAATATAACATTCCAGCCACATTTTTATCAATTCGTATGTGTCTACAGAAATAGAACAAATCTCTCCAGACAGGCATAAAAAATTGAACAAAACTAAAGATACTGTTTGATCAGACTTCACAGACACTCCTAAAAACTGGCGCAAAAGATTTCCTTTGCCACAAGATGGACAGAACCATGCATAGCAAGGTATAGCTGTTGATAATTCCAGCTAAGCCTCACTGTCAGGAAACAAATAAGCATATAAGGCAGATCAGACTTGTTTGTCAACAGATTCACAAATCTTCAGCATTGCTTGCCCAATAGTATTTAGTGCGGAAACTAAGTCGCGCTGTGCTTTCACCTTCTGCTCCTCAACATTGATAACTCTTTGCATATTCATTGCATGATGGTTCAGGAACTTTTCATCCATTTCCATTCTCCTTTCAAACATGCTACAATATCTCTCATGGCGTTTCATGCGCCCTTCCTCAGCCATTTTGAGATTAGAAACTAACATCTTATTGTTCTCGATAAGGGTTTCTACAACATCTGCAGTATCAAGCACCATTTTAGGCCTCTTTCCTGCATACTGTTGACATCTATCAAAGGAATTTTCACTCACACTCTGAAATGGTGACTCCAGAGATCCATTGTCCTGTGGAGGTGAATTTTTCACAGGAAAATGGCACTCATCAAAAGGTCTATGATCTGATGCTGATGTGTCAATTATCATGTCTGCGGGACTACCACTTTGGTTCTGACCAAAATAGTTTTCTATTGCTTCATAAATTTCCTTTGAATAGTTTGTAGGTAACTTCTTATCCATACGCTCCTTCGCCATCATGTTCCAAAAGCTCATGTGCCCAGGGGGAGTATTCCTTTCATAATCTCTGATCTTCTTATAATCTGGTATGATATGTTCCCACCTGTCACGACACTGAGTACCATTGCGACGAAGGCCACTCTTTTGGCACTGTAATGAAATTTGTTTCCATTTCTCAAGAGCTGATTTTGTTCTCTTTACTACACCATCAACAGAGTGCACATTCTTCTCCAATTGTTTTGCATTGATTAGAGTAAGTGTGTCCGAAATTGTCCATCGAACTCTCCCCTTATGTGGAGAAACAAAATTTTGCTGCTTTTCCAGGACATCTTGTGGCATAACCGTAAATTGTTCATGACTAGGAGGCAACCTACATATCACCTCTGCAACAGCTGTTATTGGCAAGTTACGTTGATTCTCAATTATTTCATCTTTATCAGTCACACCATTTGCATCTTCAATTGTCATTGGATTGAGACAGAGAGCCTCTGGAAAAGGTTCATCCAACATTTTGTCATCCAATGTAATATTACTTCAATAGTATGTTAAGGAGCTTCTTCAGAAGGAATCTTGTCAACTCGGCACAGACAGGCTCAATGTAATGTCTAAACAAATCCTGCAAGCATAAGGGAAAGTGCCATAAACCACTACAGTCTTGCTGCAGACATTGACAAAAACTGTGGCAGCAGATAACCAGCTTATTGAGAGAAACAAAAACCAATAACAATAGCAATAGCAAGCTACCGATGTAACATGGATGAGAAAAAGGGAAACACTCAACCTGAACTAACCTCTGATAGAAATGAGATTTCTTCTGCTAAACCAATAGAATAGATGAAACAACTATTTACTCACTTTCAAAATGTCGGGAGTTATGCAGGTTGAACACTGAAAGAAGACAAAAGCCAACATAGGATGCTCCAGGGAAAGGAAGCATGTAAAATTTACACTTTTTTCAGATGGACCTATTGAAAATTCATTAACCAACTTTCAGATAAGAGAACAAGGTGTTCACGATTAAAAACGCACATGGCCTTTGTCAAAACACCAACCAAAAGGAAATACTAAGCTAATTGTTCTTTAAAAAACAGAATTCCCCTTAAAGAAAAAAGTCAACATTGCAAGAATAGAAAAGCATATTTTAAAGCTGGCATGCATAGCTTGCATATAAAATAAGCAGTAAAAACAAAATAACAAGACCCTGGAGAAAGGACTAGTTGTATGTTTAGCCTGTTCAAAAGGCACCTCCGCATCCATGAGTTCAAATAGTTTCTATAAAACATTCCAAAATTATCAGTAAAACTAATTAAATTAGTGCAAATGAACCACAAACCATGACTTGAGATGACCACAAACACATCATTGTAGGCACTAAACCATGGCACTTGGAAACATGAAAAATCTCGGCAATTGATAAATCCTACCAATTGCATAACAGGTCCTCCCTAGCACCTGATAAAACTAAATGGAAAAGTTGCTTGAAAATAAATGTTAAAATTTATATCCATGCCAGGGTCACAACTATCTATTTAGACCATGGATAAATGTTGAAAAAGATGACGAGCATCACATTATAAGAATCTACAAGTAGAAGATTGTATCACTATCAACCCATTTGAGAGAACCATTTTAAAAGTGGCTGCACAGAGGAAGTAACCACACCAGATGTAATATGTTGGAAACTATCACAGGCCATGCATGTGTCAGTGAGTACGTTTCTATCATGCTGTATTTGGAGAATTAATCCTTTGAAGGATAGATAAGAGTAAATACTTAAAACACAGACAACTTTGACCAAATGAAATAGCAAAACTTTTCATAATGCGAATGATTGTAACTAACTTATTTTTGTTGAGCACTATTTCAGAACAGCTAATATCATCAGGTGACATATTCAGCAGTTTTGAGATGCAATGAGACTCAAAAAGACTCTCAAACCGGAAAATATACTATTGCTATATGGAACAAATAGAGAGCTATACAATACCAGCTCAGATTTCTGAAAATGCATATATAGTATATACACAGCTATAAAACAAATTACTATATAACAATTAGAATGATATGCTAGTATCCTTGAAAATGCCCTTATCAACCTCCATTAACTGATGATTTAGATGATTATAAATTATAATTGATGATATCCTGACCCAAAAATACAAGGCATTAATTAACCTTTTATGGTTTTGAGGCTGTATGTGCTCTTTAAGGTGAGGAAATGTCTCTTTGTGCCTTGCCTAAAAATTGTACATGAAAGCCATAACAATAAGTTGTGTTGAGTCTGACAGTGTTTAGAGGATTGTGTTTAACCACATAATAAAAATGTTAGAGAATATGCTAGCATAAAGTCATTGGGGCTGGGTAATATAAGAAAAAAAAAAAGGTGAACGTGTAGAGTGGGATGAGGCCAAACGTACAAGTAATATGTGTTGGAATCATTTGCCATTGCACACAAAAGCTCGAACTATCAACATCCGATACAAATGCTAGATTTAACCCGGGCCACAAGAGGCAGTTAAGCCATCTCACAAGTCTCCAAGGAGGTGCTGACCACCAAGTCAATAACCTCCCCCTCAACACTGACAGAGCCTTCAGCACCCACTGAAGGGAGACTCGAACTTGTGACCCAAGGCTCTAATACCAATTGTTGGAATCATTTGCCATTGCGCCAAAATCTAGAACTATCAACGCCCAATACAAACACCAGATTTAACCCGACCCATGAGAGGCGGTTAAGCCATGTCACGAGTCTCCAAGGAGGTGCTGACAACCAAGCCAACAATATGTGCACTATGAAAAAAGACAAGAAACAAGGTATGTGAGCAGATGAATTGAGATGTGAATGTGTGATAGTGGCAAAGGATTGTATGATGATAGGACAGGTTAAATTTCAGTTTCAATAATTGATCTTGCGAGGATCATCTTCTATAAAAATGATATTAAATATCAACATAACCATGTTCATTGGATGATTTGGATTTGTACTGCAGGTATACATTTGCCCTACCATATTGCAAGACCCATGAGAAGGTTAATATGAACAGAATACTTAGCAGAATGTCCACCATAATATGGTAATTACTAGCTGCATGATGCACAATGACCATGCATTTTCCCAGGAAATCAGCAATCTACCTTATGATGTGTTCTAACAGCCAATTCCAAGTGATACTTATATTGGCACCAATATATTCTTCTTTCTTCATTGACTAATTTAGTTACGACTATTGAATGTCCCTCAACATAAAATTCGTGATACCCTTGATAAACACAAGCTGAACTCCTTGTATAAAGCAAACATCTCAGCATGGTTGTCTTTTTTATTGCCTGTTTTCTACTGAAAGTTGATTGATCTCCAACACAAGCAATTCCTGTTGTGATCAAAGTTTAATTTGGAAAGTCCAGACAGAATTCCAGACGAGGGACAACTCAAAATTTTCTTTGAAATTGAAAAGTAGTATTTTGAACCGAAAAGAAAAATTCCATTTCTTAGTGACACAAAGATCCTTCCTTTGAATGTAAAGAGTCGAAATTTTGAGCATAAAGGGGAAAAGCTTTTCATAGTGATGCAAAGATCATCTAAGCTAGAGAATTGATTTCTATCAATAATTTGGCAAATATGAACCTAGACTGTTGACTGGCAGGATCTATTATTGTTAAAAGTATGTACACATACTTGTATTGTGTTTCAAAATCTGCTGTTTCTTTCCCTCCACAGGATCCATATTACGAATGCAGGAGTGAGTTATTGCAGGGGAGAAACAAGTTGATGTTACCTCTTTTTAACTTTCATTCCGTGTACTCATCCATCTAGAGTAAGGTTGCCAATTTCAGATCCTTACCATAATAGATTAAAATGTGGAAGCTGAATTTGCCCAGCATCCTCTTTAAGGACTTGAGTATTGCACCCTTTCTCTTTGATATGAGCCAATCTTTTTTGAGTTTTTAGCTTCGATAGGAACTCTGCACAGGTTCAATAAGAGTTCAAGTGGTTCAAGTTATTCTATTTTGTATTTCACTTTTAAGGTTTAAAGTGAGTCTTTTATTTAACTAAGTTTAATAAAGTGTAGATAATCGCTAATAATTTATACTTACCTTCCATCTCATCCTTATAAATGATAAGGATGCTTTTTGTAAATAAAGCTGATTTTGGAAGATCAGATTTTTAGCTGAATGAGTATAAAGATAAGAGCAAGATAGAAGTTTAATATACAAATTGTCTTTCAAAGGAATGAAAGACTAAGTAGTTCATATTGTTGATTTATGTGCAGCTGTGAGTTGTATCAGCTGTCCTTGTAAGTTTTTCAAAGGAATGAAAAACAGATATCAAGGTGTATTTATCTGTGTATATTTCTACATTTTGAAGTTTTCCTTCTCGTGTGATTTATGCAATTTTACTTAGCATTAGGGCATATCACTAGGTATTTTAAAAATTCTTCTCTTCATTATCCTAAAGAAACAATTGAACTTGGTGAGTTCTTGGGAAAAGATAGGAGAGAAACTATTGCAGCCATAATCCCAAAACTGGATTACTTTATCCATAACCCATTTGCCATGTCAAATGATGTTGCAAAATATGAGAGACTTTTTAAAGTACTTTGCAGTTGCAGAAATCTGGGGTTTCTGTGTGGCATTTAGAATGTAAGAGAATAGGTGATATGATTATCTCTAAACATGTCTTCTCAGAGGGTTTTCCTATGGTTGACCCTCCATGGATAAATATTAACAGTGTTACCAAATCGCCCTGAAACCCCAACAATTCTGGGTGTGAAAAGTTTTGCAATCAGAATTGGAACCAATACATCGGCAGAGTTGTGCAGGGCACAACATTTTTAAGCCAACATCACTTAGAATTGTACCCAGGTGATTCCCAGCATGCTGGGGCAATTCTAGGGCTGGAATTACATCTTTAGCTGAGATCAATTCTCCTGAAAGAATAATTCTGTCCATTTCTCCAGCATATACCCCTTACCATAACTTCTAGTAGTCCAGCTGAACATGCCTCAAGTAATATCAATGTCCACCATCTGTGTTCCTGTGAAGCTGTATTACTGCATCAACATTGCATTGATTAAAAATTTAAAACCTAATCCACCATTTTGTCATGTGAATTTGGTGTTGAAATCACCAATGAGGTTAGCCTGATTTGAAGCTTTATATTGGACCAAGTGGAAAGTTGACTGGCCACACTGCATATGCTTTGAAACTAATTTAGAAAAATGTAACACTATACCCATTGAAAAGATTGGTGAGAAACCAAGGAGTACCTGGAAGGATCCCAAAAGACCGTGGATTGAATAGGATGCCAATATCATTGCTACTTCTTGCCTCAGATCCCTCAATGCTTTGTCTTCCTTTAGCGGTGCAGCTCTAATGGTTTCTCAAACAAGTAAAATCATCTTTTCTGCTCTTGCTTTTTCTGTCAGAAATAAACTCATATCTGGGGCAATCGTGACCCTGGCATTTCATGAAAGGTTCCACGATGAGCTTGTCCAATGTCATTCGTACCAATGCATTCTTTGTCTCCCATTTCTGATTACTGTTTGAAGAATGTGAAGGTGTTGTGATGGGTCATAGGAAGAGGAGCTGAGCCCCAACAGTTGTTCTTTTTTCCAATCCTTTCTTTATATGTGCATGCATTTGCATTAAACAGGGTTGTCTGTTTTCTGTTTCCCCCTCTTGCAGATGTTTTTAAAGAGTCTGCCATTGAGGTAAATTGAGCTGAACTCTTGAGTCCCTTTGGGATTTCTAGCTTAGGTAATCAGGGGCTTTCCTTTGATCCTTGGGATCCATAGCAGGTGCTATGATGACATTTCCTTTATTTCCTATTTTTCAAGATCCCCAAACAGTTAAAAACATTCAACAGGTTATGGCAAAGAACCTGTGAGTTTCCTTGTATAAACATGCTGAAATTGTTGTCTTCCTTTATTCCTTTTCACATCTTGTTTCAAGCAGTAGAGTTTGTGCTAGAGTGTAAAACCATCACAACAATTCCCACTAAAAAATTGTTGGTGGTATACTATTTGCTTATGTATAAGTCACATGTGTAAATGTGTAACTTGGACCTTTAATGTATTGGTGTAGTATTGGGCTCACTCTTTATGGATGGTGAATGCTTGCTAGTTTGCTTCAGACTTTGGGCCCACACCACTGCATTGTGTTGGTTTAGGAGCATGTGCACATTTCATTTGTATGCAGTGATTGACTTGTCCAATGTCATGTCCCCTCCTTGATCATCATATATAACCAAAATGAAATAATCATTATTGATTAATACAATAATTATTAATGAATGATTTTTTGGAATCATTAAATATTTATTTATAAAATATTATTATTTAATTAATATTTATTATGGTTACTATTATTATTATTGATAATATTAATATTTGTAATTTAATTTATTACTATTAATAATTATTATTAATTTATGGGAAGAGACTTAATGTATTGCACAAAACATACTCCCTATAATCTTTAGTAACCAATCCAATATCATTGCCCACCATAAGAGTTGAGACCCACTTACGTCACCTAGGCAGGAGGATAGAGATAAAAATCTGATGCTAAGAGTAAATGGACACCTAATATCATTGTTATGTAATAATAAGTATTGTTCCCAGAAGGATCAAAGAATGAAGAAATCGACCAAGTCAGAGATGAGTAATCAAAGTATTACAAAGGCCAATATCCTTCGAATCCCAAGCATCTATTTCCAGAAGATCGAATGAAGCATTAAGATATGATCCAAGGAGAGACTATTGATCAGTCCGAACCATTAGTCAATGCACTTCGATACATAATGGTAATTGTAATAATAAAAAAACAAACAATTATTTGCCATCCGTTAACAAAGGAATATTAAGAAGTTGTGATCGATTTGATGATTAAGAAGTTATGATCGATTTGATGATTTATAATAATAATGGGAGTGATAATAAAATAATAAAATGGTGTGATCATTACCAAGAGGCATGGGATATGTCTTCTCATATCCAACACATGATATAAGAGGACGTTATCAACCTATCCAGGCGGGGGGGAATTTTAAGAAGGAATTCGCTCCAGGTAAGTGCCTAATGCCTCAGAAGGTTCATGATAATTATTATATAAATTGATAATTATAATACTACAGCCTCATCACAAATTACGTATTAACTATTTGTTACTCTGTCAATGAATAATCTGCATTATAATATTCAGCATTACTTCAATACATCAGCACATATGTAAATTAACTGTGATATGAACCACAATCTAAAACCGACAGTGTCATATTAGAGCAATATTATGACATTGCTATAAAAATAACAAATAATCCACAAGTAAGACGTAAGGTATAAACTGGTTAATTACTAATAGAGTGAATATAAAATCTGAATTAAACCATTGGAAATGTTCTATATTAATTAACAGTAAAGTAAGTTATACACTATAACACATAAGGCAGTCATACTTGGTCACATTCATAGTGGCAGACCAGATCTGATGCATGTCAGATCTGTCTGATGTTGCAGCTACTAGATAACTAATAATTAGAGCTTTAGCAATTGGCAGTGCTAATAATATTGTAGAACTAGAGAATATAATTTGATTTTACTTATTAATTTATGTATATATATATATATCAGTCCAATAACAATATTAAATGGTATAATCAGAAAAAACTTAAAAATAATATAATTGTAGAAAATAATATAATATAATGATTATAATTATTATAATACTTTATAAGAACTGCATTGTAGTAAAATGTATATTATAATATCATCTGAAAATAAATACAAATAGTAATTTGAATGAACAAGTAAATATAAGATTATGAACCAAATTGAATTATTAATTCAATATTAGAAAGAAGATTATGTTTCTCTGTTATGACTATCGGTATCTAAGAAGTTGGAAAATGCGATATTTAAGATAGTTTGTCTCCTAATCAATTTAGTTTAAGTCATAAGTATGTTGAGATGGATTAATTATGGGGAAAACAAGGCTAGACCTAGTAGGGGACATTACATCCAATTAATAGTTTGATCCTGGAATTTTTGTCATCATTATCATCCTTAGCTAAGTTACTGGTTCAGCCTCTACTATGCCCAAATTCGGGTTCAGTTCGTACTGAGTCCGGATTTGGGGCCAATTTGTTAGGGGTTTTGTGGCAGTATGTATGAAAAAACTCTGGTTCGTACCAAACAAGTCCTTGAAAACCCAAGAACCTAACAGATAAATTGCATGCCCTAACGAATCCTCTGTAAATCATGTTTAAATTTTTTGGAACTCTCTATTTTTTTCTTAAGAAACCCTAGAGGCAGATGCACTACTTGGAGAGGTGGAAAATCAAATACGACCTATAAGACATGATATTGTAGACAAGATAGTTGATATAGTATCATGCACCTATAGGTTGCTTGCCCTATTCCTTACATCCTATAGAATAGTTCGACAAACCATCAATCTCGTGTGATTATGCCATGCTGCCCTAGTAAGAAGAGAGGGGGATTTCATTCCCTTGGATGCTTCTGCTATGAATGTTAGAATGTTATTTACTATAACATCTTATGCCCTTCAAAAACACATTCACTGGAAAAATATTTGTTAATAATATTAAAATTTATTCAATAGTCTTTATAGCAAATATTTCCTGTTGATAATATTAAAATAATTGTTTATTTTAAAAGTATTTATTAATTATTAACATTAATTTTATTTAAATATTTTTTATTGTATTATAATAATAATTTATATAATATTATAAGACCTTTAAATATTATTATACATTAAATATGTTAGTAAATGTATCCCCGTTAATGGGCTTCCTAAGGTTAATCCTATCCAAAACCCAGATAGTGTTGTATCATGGAAACCTCCGAACCAGGGTTGGATTAAGATAAACTTTGATGGTGCTGCCCGGGGCAATCCAAGACCATCAAGTGCAGGTTGTATTGCCCAAGATACGAATGGAAGTATATTGGCAAAGTCTTCTCAAAACTTAGGAAAGGGTTCGAACAATATGGCAAAAGCTAAAGCAGCTCTGCTTGTCGTCCAATTGGCGAGAACATTAGGGATCTCTAACCTTCATCTTGAAGGTGACTCGCAAATTATCATTCATGCTATACTAAAGGGCAAAGCTGAAAATTGGAAAATTGGAAAATTGACAGAGACATTCAGTCCATATGACACAGTCTGAATTCTTTTCAAAACTTCAGGGTTTCACATATTAGGAGAGAAGAAAATCAAGAGGCCAATGCATGTGCCAACCATGCTTTCAATATCCAGGAAGGCAAAATTCAAATTCTGAGATTTTAATCTAACGGCCAAGTTTTAGAGGAGTTGAATTCAATTTTGTTCCCTTGTAACGGCACTTGCGATTTGAATGGGGAGATAAAAACATTCTCATATGCCATTAATGGCATTGAACGTTGAGATAGGACAGTAGTGTTAATGACCAGCGACTACCCGATCGGCAAGCTTACTTCTAAATCTTGTCATATCCTTGGTTAAGTGGGAGATGAGATGGCCACATTCTCCAAGAAGGCGGGGCGGATTTTCCTTTTGTAGACGTACGAAGTTGGCAAAACATTAAAGGCGGGTGATAGGCCAATATGAAGGCCAAGTTCGATTAACAAGCCCGAGTCCATTAATGGACATCATAAAGCTGGAATTTTCAGCCTTAGCTGAGTAGATTTGTAAAGCATCGCACATAAGAATTTAATGCCTTGAGTTGGCGGAAAGCACGGGCATCAAGAGGTGTGTCATATAAAGCGATAAGAAGCTTAAGGTGATCATTCTTTCGATTGCCTTGATCGCTTTGTGAAACACAAAAATCCCGCAGCAAATATGGAGGCTAATTTCTCCATAACTGCCTCAAAGCCAATGATGTCGTTCTTGGGAGCAATCTTAGACGAGAGACTCATGAACATCTTCAAGTTTGAAGACGGGGAATTTTTAACACAGGTAAAGATAATCTTGGGGGAGGAGTACCTAAAGGAAACCTTCAAAAACCGTTGCAATGCAGATATAGCATCAATGTTCACTGCATGGTGCTTTGAGTTGGAAAAGAAGGATATTTGCCCGCTGGCTAGTAGAAAGCTGCATTTGTGAGGAGTGGCAAAAGTGGTTTCGAGCGGTTGATGGAAATTGTGAGAGACGGGCAAGGTTTCTTCAGGCCCAATGGTTTGTGGCTCCATGTGGGTGAATACACACCACCTCTACACGCTTTCCTCATATGGAGCTCGACGACCAACAAGGAATTGAGGCGTGCCTCGACCCAAATCAATATGACAGGGTTAAAGGACTACATCAAAACATTTGAAGCCAGGAAGCTTCGTTGGGAACTCGAGAAATGGGGTCCATACAGCTAAAGAACCCCTGCAGCTCTAGGTGCATCTTCGTCCAGGCACAAACATGGAAGACCAAAGGGAGCCAAGAAGAAGACCAGCCGCACCCTTTGGATTGGCTTTCCTCCAGAGCCATGATTGGAAGAGGAACAACCACCAACTAAACCAGCACAAGGGGAGACCTCTCGAGATAAAGGCAAGGCTATTGTGATCACAAAATAATCGGTGGAATATGCAGCTTTTTTTGTTTTTAGTTTGAAAATCACAACTGTATGGGCTAGTTTATATATCTCTGTCAAATATGCATATGTACATTCTAGATGGTCACTTGAAAACTCTTTGATATGGGGATTTTTTGACTTGGATGTTCTTCTGGGGTTGGTGCTTAAAGTTTTATAATGCACCCCAATTTTGTAATATTTTTAAATTATTAATAATAACACATAACCATTTACCGATCAAACAAAAAATGTATCTATCACATTTAATATTTTCTTATTCTAGGTTGTAACTATCTTTATGTTTTGTAAATTTAGAATTTTTTGTATGTACAAACCCAACCTCCAAAAAAAATTTGATCGAACCCCCGAACCGAACCGGCAAACCCAAACCTATACCAGGACCAGTAACTTAGATCCTTAGGATTGTGAGAAGTAACATGGAATTGACCTAGTGTCAGATTGGTGGCTTCAAGTAATTTTACTTATTATTCAGATTCACAGGAAAGGTTCAATATTTGGAAATCAACAGCATTCATGTAGGTTCTCCATGTAACATTCCAACCTATTAAAGGAGATATTACCAATGCTCCATGATGTTTCTGGGATGGCAGAGAACATGTTTTGGGAACAGAAATCCAAGGGCCAACCACATTCCAAAAAGAAATTGTTTGTCTGCACTTCTCACACAATAACACACTACTGTACCAGACCATGGTCACTACACCTTAAATCTCTTCTTGCAGCTGACAATAACAACTGACTCTAATCCCATATAGAAAATTTCAAGTTTGAGACTTTTTTGATCGATGAAATCAGAAATCCAAATAATTGCTGCTAGTGTTACCAGTTATATAACTTATATCATTAGCTATGACTCTGAATCATGATATATTTATTGCTGTTTAACAGTTAACCACTGTTGCAACTGTCATTACTGTCATGATTAATTTTGTTGCTGTTATAATGCTATATATTTATTGCTGCTATTATAATGCTGTAATGTTACCGCTGTTATAATGCTGTCATGACGTATTTAACAGTCTCTTTTCAATTTCGTCAATGATTTTCTTTTATAAAGATTCAAAAAATTGCCTTGCTGTTGGGGACATCTGGCAATCCCTGGGGCAGTTAGGGTACATACCAGACATCCCCAACCATCTCAGAATGGCCAAACATCCCCACGGCATTTCCTATTTCTGCAACTCATTTCAGAAATATTGCAAAATTTGAAGATTTTGGAGGCAGCTAGGATACATCCCCTCCTGTCTACCCATACACGAAACACCATTGGGGACGGGTATGGTGATGGGGGTTTGAGGTACAGCAATGTGTCCCCATGAGGCACAAGGATTGCTTTGGGGAAAAGATGTTGCTGGGGGTCAGGGCAGGGAAGCAGGGGTGAGACTACTACATGATCGTTCCTTTGCAACAAAAACTGGACACCAGTTATCCCATATGTAGATGGAAGCTGGTTTTTTTCCATGAAAAATAAGGATGTGTATCCCATTTACTGAGTGAAAAATAAATGCATGTGTCTACTTCGATGGGTCCCAATACTTTGTAATGTCCAGAGTGATATCACTATTCATTTGTGTTAGTACACAAAAGGGCATTTGATAGCAGAACTGCATGCAATATTTATTGTGAGTTCGGCTGTTTTTTTCATATTGCTTATCTCTTGTTGTATTGAAGAATCAGCTGCTGACATTAGGCAAAGGCTAAAATTTCTCCTCTTCTTGAAGATTCAGTTTGTTAATGTCATCTTCATTGATGAAAATTTCAGATATGTATCCCATCTTCTGAGTGGAAAGTGAATGTATGCTTCTAGTTTGATGGGACCCCAATACTTGATCATGTCCAGAGCAATAGTGTTATTCATCTCTTTCTAAGTGCACAAAGGGGCATTGATAGTAGCATTGAATGCAAATTTCAGCATTAGTTCAGTTGTTTTTTCATATTGTTTATCTCTTGTTGTATTGAAGACTCATCTAGTTGCAGAAATGCTCAGTCTATCAGGTACTGTCATTAGGTAACTCTAAAGTTTCTCTTCTTAGCAATTCGGCTTGTTAATGCCATCTTCCTTTGGCCATCCACCAAATTTGTTTCAAGGGGGAATTTGAGTATATAACCCATGTCACAAAAGCTCTTTGAGATACCACCACTGATTGTAGTATGCATATGTATGACTTGCATTTAAATGTATAGTTTACACTTTGTATGTGCTTGGATTAGTGCCTTAACAGGTCAGCCCACCCTTATGTGCCTTGTTGAAGGTAATGCCTCCCACTTTATTAGTCGATTCCCTGTCCACTTTTGGTGTCATTTCAAATTCTAAAATGATTCTTCTTTCGTGTCCCTTTGAATTTCCATTGATTGTGATATACCATTACATTATGTGTAACTTGAACTTAAATGTGTGGCTCACACCTTGTACAACATATATGATTGGATTAGTGCCTTATAGGTCAGCCTACCCTTATGTAACTTGTTAAAGGTAATGCCTCCCACTTTATCAATCGAATCCCAATGCATTTTCGGTATCATTTAATATTCTAAATTGATATTATTCTATGGTGCCTCCTTGCACCACATCATATCTAATGATCTAAGTGTTCTTTCTTGTACTTGGGGAGTTTATTACTTGTTCAAGTATGGACAGTTCAAATAAAGACCCCAGTCATTTGAATCTTACAGTTGGTGTATATTGACTATGTCTATATTCATTAGCTCTATGCCCTTTCGTTGCTTGTGGCTGCAGGTTGCTTGGACCATCCATTTGTACCTCTTGTTTTTTTTTCGACTAAGTAGGTCACCCTCTGGCCTTCTATTCATATTCATGAGAGATTTATAGCAAATATGAACTTTCTCTAATCTATCTATCATTCCCTTGTATTCCTCTCTTTTCAGAAAGTATTTGCCCATGTACAGGAATCTCTAGATATATGTGTGCACATATGCATGCATAGTTGAGCACCCTCGGGTATTTCACGAACTCAGATGTTTTGATGCATCCTCCAAAGGCATTGCCAAATTTGCAAAAAAATGGATTCTTACTAATACAATCTCTAGATAAGAAACAGACCCATAAAATTGTGCTTAAGAAATTCTATTTAGGAATAAAGACTGCAGACCAGGCTTTATAAACAACCCTAATATTTTCCGAAGCTCTCCTTCGAACACTTGATCCTTCTCATGCTTTGATAGGAAGCCAAACATTAAATACCTTTAGGCATCATCACAATATGTATTGATATCAGAGGATTGCCAAATCCCTTTCCTTCAACCCAGCTTTTGAATGATTTAGGTCCAGGGAAAGATCCAATGAGCCTGCACATCAAAGCCTCTTATATTAACAGCCATAGCCTATTTTCCATTTCTTTCATTGCAGAACTAGTCCTTTGAGTCATCCGCCTTAAGGAAACAATCATTTTATTTATTTTCTGGATAAGTTGATTGGAAATGGTGTCCTCGCATGAGTTTCAATAAGTGGAAGCCCTTTATGCAAACCTCATTTTTTGGTTTGATACTACATTTCTAAATTTGGACCTGATTGCGATGGGAGAAGACAGAAAAAGGAAGAGGCCATAGACTCCTCTTTGGGGATTTGGTTTTGGAGCCCACTCAATCTGGTGTTAATAGCTCCGTGCAGGTTTAGGTGGGGATTTTGGTTGCTGATGGAGAGGTGTGGAGAATGGCACAGTGGTGTGTGGGATTTATTAGCTGATGGGCATTTCTAATGGAATTGGCTCTAAGCTATGTTCCATGGCGTTTCTAACACATGAAAGGCAGGGGATGGCAGATTTTCACATATATATAAAAAACTAAAATATTTGTAATATATTATAGAAAGAGAGATTCACTCAAATTTGATATTTTTTTCTACACATGGCATCAATATTTTAGTTTAACTTTAGAATCTAAATGTTCATAATTCAATGACTTGCAGAATGATCAAAAAAAAAATAGTTGCATGTAGGATCAATGGTTAATTCATTCAAGTATGGCAGCAAAAAATTAGTAATACAATTATATAATATTATTATATTTGATTTCAATATTTCATTGTTCCATATCAAAATGAAGGTATCAAAATGCACAACTGTGCCTCTTCTGGGCTATCAATATCAAAAGAAGCATTCAATCATTTTGAAGAAGTCATTGTGGGAGTAACAGGAGGACTTCAATGCATTTGCATTCTTTCTAAATATGAGGAAGGGATGGTTTTAAAGGGCTTCAGCAGATTTTGAAAGGTAGTCATCAAAAGTATTGCATGTGTCTGCAAGAGAAGGTGAAAAAAGCCTGGTTATTATTCACAGGCCCAGCCACAGGGGAGGTAAAACAGAATTTTCATCTAAGGCAAAAACAGAGTGTAACAAAGATGAAATAAATAAAAATTAAGTCAAAATATGTTGAATAGATATAGATGCAAGCTCAACAGAGGCATGATAATTTTTATCAATCAAAAAATACATCCACATACATGGTTGTATGCTCAGCAAATTTATGAAAAAAATGTGCCGAACATACAGTCGTGCACCTAAAGCAGGTTTGACAAGGGTTTTCATCACTCGAAATTGCGTTTGCATGTTCAGGCACACAACTAAAGAAGGTACAGATGGTCACCAAGCTTTTGAAACCAAAGGAAAAATCATGCCTGTATTGTTATGTGTAAGGAAATTTCAATCTCTACTCCAATTGTTTAACATCAAACTATGATATCAATTGGGGAGATGCATGGCTTAATACTACAATATAGAAATCTGAAATTAAGTGTTCTTAATCTTGGAAATACCATGAAGAGATTTAATGGATTTATAAATCAGGAAACACCATTATTGCAACAAATAACACAGGATTCATGTGGAGAAACCCTTGTGGGAAAAACTACCCAAGAAGAGAGGCCAAGAATGTATTAACTTTGAAAAACAAAATTACAATACAATCTTACTTTCATTCTTCTCTTTTTCCTCCAATCTAGCAAAACTCATGTACTTATGAACAATATCAACACATCCAACTCTCTATCATGTTCTTGTAACATATTTTTTTCATTCCTCTCATTTTAGCAATCAGTTTTTTGCTATCCAAGGCACCAACTTATAGAGCCAAAACCAGAGTAGCAGGAAACTCCTTTGTCCCTCCCTGGGCACGCGTATACGTTCCCGTCTCCGAAATGGATATGTATCCGATACAACCCGGACACACATCGAATGCTGTACCCACGTGTGCCCAAAAAACCCTGATTTTCAACCATGCTAGATACTACGTGATTTGATTTTTAAAAAATTTGACATAAATCTTCCTAAATTTAATTTTAAAAAACTTCATTCATGCATTTTTAAACAAAACTTACACCAAATGAGAAAGACAAATGAAATGTTTTTCTATTTCAGTGACCCATTTTTTGGGTTATCTTCCAATGCAACTATACTGTTTCTGCATATTCTAAATTGCTAAATCAACTTATCATTATTTATGTAACAATTATCATTATTTATGCAGCAATTATGTGTCTATATTGATTTTGAAGCAATGAAAATCTCCTCGAATAACTTAGAAATTTGTGTTAAATATATGTGTATGTGTTTTTAATGAATGACATATCCAACCGTATCCATATTGGGGGTCTTAAAAAATGGCCGTATCAGTATCCGATACCGTATCCGTATTTGTATCCGTATCCATGTCCATGCAACTTTGGCCAAAACCAAAGATGGCACCCAAAATGCCCCTTTCCATTTCCATCTTTGGATTGCCTTTTGGAGTGTCAAAGATCACCACAAATGCATCCCAAAAGTGTTTGTTCACACTCTCTGAAGTACCCACCTTGGGTAATGACAAAAAACAAATCATAACACATCCTAATGTCTTTGTCCTCACTCTCCCAAGCACCCAACCTCGGGAATTGCAAAATACACAAGTTCAGCACTCAAGAATTATCCACTCTTTCCCAAGTGCCCCACTTGTAGTTTGAACTTTAATTAGTAAGCTCTTTCTTCACAAGTCATCTTTACCAAATGAATCCCTCATTTCTTACGAAGGTATTACAAACAATAGGTGGGAGTAAACAATACTAACTAGCATACCTATCTTTAGAGGAATATAAGTAAAGTACCCCGAAAGATATCATATTTGTCCATTATTCCACTTAAAATTTTATTATATTATCATATTATAATTATTATTATATTATGATATTGTAATTAATATTAAATTATTATTAAGATTTGATTATATTATGTTTTAATATGTTATCAGTTTATATTACCAAATTATTATTATTATTATGTGAAAAATGCCAATGCCTCATGCAACACATTGACTAAGGTGGAAAAATTGATGTGGCAGCAGATAGACTTCTTGTGGTGAACCATCCTATGCTACTTTGAACCCTTTGTGTCGCCCATGTACTGACCATACATAAACATGAATGGATCAAAACCATGGTAGACAATGCAAAAAACATTAAGAAATAAATCTACAACTATATAAAGGTCCTAAAATTTATGAGAGCACGCCAACAGAAAGGGGATTGTGCAGTTGGTAGTCAAACAATTTCCCACCAATTACATCAAAATCCGACTATTTCGGCTTCATTGTCATCTCTTATGTTGATGTTTGTTACCATGTGACGTTGGACAGTCCTCACCTGAAGAAAACCCAAGGGGGGAGGGATGAGAAGACCATTTTTGATGTTTTGTTTGTCCAACACATAGGTGAAATCATCAAGGTAAGTTTAGATTATAAACCTAATGATTCTTTTATATTTTTTATTTTTACAACTTGCTAAGTTCTTGATTTTCTGATTTTTGGGACTGAGGTTTTCTGTGAGGTCATGGACAAGACCAAGGAGGTAACCAACATTTATATCAGCCACCTACCATTGAACCCAAAGTTCTCTATGTCAAATCCTTCACGACATATTTTTGAGATTATGGATTAGCCTCAGGCCCTCAACACATGTTTGGAAAAGATGGTCCCTAATGAAGCCCTTTGTTACATGGTCCCTCCATAGACATCCCTAAGACATTGGCAATAACTTCTTCCATATTTTCCAATTCCACACCTTTGACCTTCACCAACCTTAGCTTCCATCCTTTTGAAAATTCCTCAAAGAATTGATACATGACCTTTGATCCTATCTATGTAATTAGTGAGGATACCTCTTGTAAGGATAAGTTCTATATTAATGTAGCCTATGTTTACAACTTTTTCTGATTTTCCTAGTATTTGTTTATTTCTAAACATGTTGGTACAAGTTTTGATATGATTTAAAATAGCCACTAGTTTAGTTCAATGAGCCCAATGACTAATTGGACTTTCACATTTGACCAAGCATACCCTCTTTTGATAACATGTCACAAAGATTAAGTAGTTTCTTGGAAACAAGAAGATATCTTTGAGTAATTTCCTAGAAACAATAGGTTATCTTTGGAGTCATAGTTAATGTCATAATGACTATATAAGCTTGTCTAGTCAAGTGAAAGCTCACATGTGCATATTGGTCAGCCAACGAACCAAAGTTTGTCTAAGGTTGAACAAACATGGGCTACCAAAGTTGCAAGTTCTTTCTTATATCAAAGCATACAAAGAAATACGGTGCAAAACAAAAACAAGATCCCATCCCTTAGCGAAAAAAGGATCGCACAACCCACCTATAGGGCCATCTTCCACTTATCTAATATTAACTGCCATACATCCTTCTATTGAGACACCATCTTCCCAAGAAGACAATAGCTCTTTTTCTACAAAAGAACAACTCAAGACACAAACCTATTGGAAAGGACATTACAAAATGAGGCAAGAGATATTACATATGAGCACATTGCATGTTGCATTTACACCAAAAGACTTCCATCAACCTCATGAGATCACCATATTAATGGGAAATGGTAACAACAATTAGTCAAAAACTAGCATGTTATACAAGCCTAAGTGTAAAAAGGTTTGCACCACCTTATTGACAAAGGAAAGAGTTTTGTAGAACATCACTGCAGCCAATCAAGGATTCATAGGCTAAAATGAGACTATCCATTGTATTTGATAGATGGAAAGATTGAAAAGACAATCCCATTATTAATATCATTGTGATGTGCCCCTAAAGGGGCAATATCTTGAAGGCAATTGGTTATGAGGGGGAAGCAAAGGACGAAAACTTCATTCCCAACACTTCAGAGAGTCAATTGAGATGGTGGGTGCTCAAAAACATTGCCAAGCCATAACAAACCGCTAAAAAATGCAAGGCAGCAAAAGTTTATTGAAAGCAAGACACAAGAATATTTTTTAGACACCACATGCCATCCACTTAGTCAACTTGATGATGGAGAATACAAATCGATTAATGAGATTCAAATGTTTGTCACAAACCATCTTTAGGAGCTCCAAGGTGGAGTTGTTGAAGGTTAGTTTATTAACTATGATAATTTTTATTTGCTTTCAATTTGCTATAAAATTTTAATTATATCATCACCTTTTTAATTTTCTTACACCATATTAGGTTGTTACAACTCAATTCACATACCATGCAATTGTCTTGAGATGACTCATGAAGGTACCAAAGGCACTCTGTACCATGGTCACTAGCAACCTTTGATGTTTATGGAATCAATCAAATTCAAAGAGGACCCACAAGGTTGATGCATTGGTCGTGGATGATGATCAATGGGCTCATGTGTATTAATTAACTTTTGAATTTTACCCACCCCATTATGAGTATGATCATGTTAGCCAACACAAATTAATCATGTTTGGGCGACACTCCATGATAGAAAATAGAAGATCAAAGCATTGGTCAGGGATGATGATTGGAGAGCTTGTGTGTATTATATCTCATGGGTATAATTGATCAAATTTGCCAATACAAATTGGCTACCTTTGGGCAACACTCCATGATAGAAAAAAGGTCATAAAGTAGCTAAGAAGAATAATTCCAAACAAACATTTTGCGCAAAAGTACAAAGCGTCATTGTTGGTTGTTGGAACTTGGAACAAGATGATCATGCCCTTGCATCTCTTAGCATTTGCTTTGTCACACAAATATGACAACACAAAGATAACTTTTGTGCAAATAGGGTGGCACCATATAGAGACATCGAAGTTAGTGATGGGTACAAGGTAGCATTCACTAGACCCAAATCCACTTATCGAAGGCATAATTGTGGGTCAGTTTGGCAGTTTTCTAACTTCAAGGAATCATAGTCTTAGTGCTATTCAAGACAAGTACAAGGATGCTCGAACTTGTTGGTACCACCATGGCCAAGGCTCTATTTACTTGCAAGCTCTCACGATAAAAATTCTATCAAAAGTGTGCATATTTTTTACTTACTTACCTTTTTTAGCAGTTATTTAATATATTTTATAATTGCAAATGTTGTATTGACCTTGTCTCCAATTTCTACAAGACATGAGTTCTTCCGTTAAGCAAAACTAAAGTACATACTATATGATATTTTATCAAGATTCAACTACATAGGTTTTAAGTCAATCTTTATTGACTCATTTCATGAATGACCCATGGTGATTCACAACCATATTTCACGAGTATTGATTCACAAGAGCCCTTCTCTCATGTTTATGAATGGTTCACTTAGCACTAATTGCATCTAGGTAATGCTCACAAGAGTGAAGCATTGGGAATTTCCAAGGTGTTACCAAACCCAATTGCACTCTAACTCAAGTCCACTTAACCATAGAGTTTCCTCAAGATCAAGTACATGCTCCTTTATCCATTCAATTAAGCACAATTTGTTAGTTGCCCAAAAGGATAGGAATTAGTCTATAAGCAAGACAAGTACAAGGAGGCAGCAATGATGAATTGGAATGTCAACCCTGAGTGTGCCAATTTAAAGGAGGAGGCTCCTACATAGGACTTCTACAATGTAGATCGTGGAGGTGGCATTGTGCCTTTTTGAGGTTCAAACAAACCAAGTGATGACATTGATCGTCTCATTGAAAAGCAAGATGAAGATAATCGAACATTGTTTTGTATTGACTCAACATTTAACATCAAATTATCAATTATGATATCATCTTTATCCCTATCAATTATGTTTTCAATTTTGTATATATTTCTGCTAATTATGGGTATTTTTTCTATTTTACATATATATCATACAATTGAACCCAGTATTACCAAACACAGGTCATTGTACTAGCAAATCAAAATGCTGAACCAACTTTAACATTTGCCTACAAAAATCATTCTACACAAATTTTTCAAGAGATTTTAAACAAACCCATTTTTTATTAATTCACTGTGTTTGGAATTTTTATAGAGAAAGTGAGCAAACTCTGTAACATAGCATATAAGTAAGAACTGTTTTAATACGCAGTTTTCCACTAGGAAAATTTTTCAAGAGATTTTAAACAAACCCATTTTTTATTAATTCACTGTGTTTGGAATTTTTATAGAGAAAGTGAGCAAACTCTGTAACATAGCATATAAGTAAGAACTGTTTTAATACGCAGTTTTCCACTAGGAAAATTACACAATACCAACACAACTCTCCACAAGAGGAAAAAACACAGAATTAAAGGAAAACAAATACAAATTGAAAACACCATAGTTCAAATAGAGACATAAGTTTAAGAAGGAAGCATGGCCATACAGGCCATATAAGTAAAACCATCTATATACTCAGCAGATTCATCTAAGCTACAGCATTTGAACAACAGGAGGGCACATGATCAATTTTCGTGCATTTCAATTTACTCAAAACCTTAATGAAAAACATAGAGCCAAGTGGGTGTTCAATTTATTAACCTTTTCCAAAAGACCCTTAAGCAAACCAAATTCATAAAGGACTGAAAACTCTAATTACTAACTTGGGGCAAGAAAGTGAGACCGATATATATGGCAATTGCACAACATGTGATGACAAAACCGGATCCTGTGCACTCACATCCCAAATACAAGTGAAAACAGAGACAAAATTAAATTACTCAAAATCCTAGTCACTTATCTAGTGCAGAATGCACTTTAACTTTGGCCAAAATGCTATATTTATTGATTACTCAAAGGCATAGTTGGAAATCAATTTAACCTTTCCTCAAAGGCCCTTAAAAACACCCAGTTCATAATTTACTCAGAGGTCTAATTACTAACCTAGGGCAATTGGGTATATACAATTTTAATTTTTGCAAAAGTCCATTGAAGACCACAAAAGAATTAAATACTGTATATTCTGGAAATTAATGGGCATGGGCATTTGCATTTGCATGGCAGCTGATCGTGGGATCATTTTCCATACACCTCAAACCCAAACAAACACCATAGTTATTGGCCTGATTACTTGAACATTACTTACTAAACTAGAGCAAGTTAGAGTCTGATATTTCTATTCCCAAAACACAATTAGAAATACCCAAATCATCAATTACTCAAAACTCTAATTACCAACCTCGAGCAAGAGGGTGTTCCTCATGTCTGCCTTACTATTTCAATTATCGTCCCTCAATTGCAGACTGTATACAGAGGCCAAGAAAGGAGAAGACCATGATATTGTAAAGATTGATGTTTGATATAGACACAACCAAGAGGATGAACAAATAATATTAATAAATCCTTCTGACAATCTCTACCATAAAACTGAGCAAAATAATCCTTGATGTTGAACATAAGCAAGGCAGGATAAAAGTATAAAGCTGTGTCCCAACTTTCAGTCTTTACGAGCCATTAGGTTCAGCTCTCTCTCCAATGGGCACCTCACCATGGAATGCTGAATATTGACTCTTGAGAAGAGAGTGCAAGCTCTCAACAGTTGGGGAGGAAGCCATTGAAACCCAAGGTCACGCAATCTCAGATTCGAATATGTCTATGATTTCCACATATAAGTTTCCAATATGTCAATGTTACCATTGTAAGGAAGGAATTTATATAAAATTACCATAAAACACTTATATAGTGTTACTCCCTTATGCCAATATCTGCATAACAAAATCCAAAATCCAAGATGTGAATATAGACAAAGACTCTTACATGAATCATAAAGAAATTATACTTTAAGTATAGTTAACTCAGTATTTCAAGTTTTTTAAGCAACCCTAGTTATCCCCGTACCATAACAAGTCGACTTCATGCTTATTGGTGAATTCAATCTACATTCTTGATTTCATTGCTATTGAAATGCTTTTACGAAAGATAATTATTTTTTTACGTTGTTCCTTTAGATGATTCTTGCAAAGTCGTCATTTTAAGGAACTCACTTGTTGTTCATTAGATTCGTAGATTCATAAATGTTGTGGCTGAATCTAAAAGTCTAGCAAGGATGCCTCGAGGTTTATGTAGAACTGCTCTCAATAATTAAAATAAACAGTTGTACTAACTGTAGTTTATTTAGAACTACTTAGAACATTTATAAAAAGTAATTGATTTCACCAATTCACTAATAATGGGCCCAGTCGGAACATATAAAACTTCAGAATTTAAGCATGCTATGCAGTCTGATTCATAAACGTTAAGCATAGCAAAACACTGTTAACAAACCTCTCTCACGGCAAAACATTTATAAAATAAACTAACATGAGTAGCCAAATTACACAGAATCTTGAATACTAAAGTAAAACAAGTTGTCAAACGATTTAACTTTTCCCAACACACCAATTCGAAAAATTCAACTCATTAATTACTCGGAGCCTAGTTACTAACCTAGGGCAATAGAGAATCCGGTTTAACTGTTCCCAAAACACCCTTAACCACACCCAATTCATTAGTTCATCCTAGAGGCACGTACAGAGACGACATCATCAATAAGTGAAGAAATATTTCTCAAAGGGCTGTATGAAAAAACCCTAACTCCTAAACGAGGGCAATTGGGTATGCAATTTTGCATTTGCCAAAACAATATGGAAGACACGCGATCCATAAACTTGTCGTGCAGAATAAAGTAGCAAGGATTTTTGATGGAGGGCTTTAAAAATTAGACAGAAAACATAACCCATATGACCAGAGGGAAGCCAATTTACTGCCATATGACCACCAACAAAGAAAAGAGTAATGAAAAATTTGTACCTGAAGAAGGTTCTACTGCTCAAGCTCCTCCTCCATCGTCATCAAAAACATATTAACATAATCCTCGCTCTCCGTCATTTTTCCGCTGGAGATTTTTATGAATAAAACCCTGGTCTGGCCCTAAGCCCTTTTATACTGTCGCTACACTAATGATATTTCTATTACTAACACTACAAAAATCTTTCACCTTTTTCGCTAATTCAAAAAGAACAAGGGAAAAATACTTCATACTTGGAGCGAAAATTAAGAAGACTTTTAGTACTAATTTTAAATGATGAATGATTGATTAGAAGGTGGTGTAGAGCTTATATTCCAGTAGAACTTTTATATTGTAGTACACTTCGGTAAGGAATTAGGAAATCTTAAATGTTATGATTAGTTTATCATTAAATATAATTTAATTCATGAGTGTGAATTTGATTTTGAGTTATTTTAAAATTTAAAATTTAAATTATTATTTTTAATTATGTTATTAGCATTGTGAGTTAATTCAGGGTGTAATTTGTTGATTTGTATATTAGGTGGTTATATTTACAAGCATTCATTTACGAATTTGTGGAAAATGTGTAAGTTTTGACTTGTGAAGATGGATAGTAAATAAACAATAATGGTCTCATCTTGAGTCCACTATGTGATTGTTTCAATCTATCTAAGAATTTGAACTACGAGAATATGAACCTTGTGATCTAATAGGTTTCTCAAAAGTGTTTATAAACATCATCAAGCCTTAATGCACATGAGATCAAGTCTATGCAAAAGGTCATGTTCACACATCAAGTCTATGCAAAAGGTCATGTTCACACTCATTGAGATCAAGTCCGCATGCATGGAGGTGAACCGAGGTAATAAATAGTCATTTGTCAAAATTTGAAGTCTTAATCAAAGGGAATCTTGAAGTTCCAACACGAAGGTGAATAGATTTGACATGTCATTTTTACATCAATAATTGGCAAGTCGCGTATTTTTTAATTTATGAAATTTCTACAATTAGTTTCGATTTTTTTATTTTTTATTTTTACTTTAATATACTAGTTAATTTATGCAAATTTATTTAATTAGTGTGCATTACAAGTACGCATAATTTCATAAAGATGAACACAAATCTATAACAATTAAATGATTAAGATTACTTCAAATTTTTAATGTACTTAAAATTACTAAAATAAACAAATTAGACATATATGTTTTGGTCAAGTGGCCTTTAGTCTATTAGTGAAGTTAAATGGATTATAAAGAACCTACCAATGATCAAGACTTGTTGAATGCAAAATTTTGTAACACTCTTGAGGGATAAGTTTAGGATTATACCCCAAGAACCTTTAGTGCAATGGAAACCCCTAGTCCTTGGCACTTAGATAAAGAGGACAATTATTTATGTCGCCAATACCAACAAGTTACCAAATGATTCAACATGTTTATCCTCTAAAACTATGTGTGTGTGTGTTAAGTACCTTAAATAAAAATAATAGTTTAATCATAAAATAATTTTATAAACAATATTTAGTTGGTATGCTTAGTGAAGAGTGTAATGCCCCTCCCATCTACTTCTTTGCATTGCTTACTTCTTTATGTGGACTTAGCATTGTGCATGTGGATTGAACAATTTGCAGTTTGGATGTGGATCATTTTGTAGTGCTTTGATCTTGCTTTGGATTATTTATTGTTGCAAAGTATGTGATTTTGAGTGTTATCTTATGTCTTACTTTGATATATGTCTTATGATTGTCCTAGACCAGTGATGTGTTGGATTGCTACATGGTGACCTTGATTATGTTATTGCATTGAGATGCATGTTTGCTTCCTTGTGCTTGGTGATTGAGATAGACCAATGTAGTGATTTGGAATTACCATTGAGAGATGTGGGTATAAATGTTGATTTGATTAATGATTAGAATGAGATAATGATGTTAACTAAATTAGTTGATTAAAAGTAATGATCCATGTTTTATGTTATTTTGATTTGATGAGATATCATGTTACTAGCGATGTTGTGATGTTAACCTCATTCGAGGAATATTTATGTGCTTGTAGATGTGGATGAATAATATTGATAATTTTATTTATCAACTAGGAAACTATTAATAATAAAAATAATGTGTGAGCAAGCAAAGGGTATTAAATACTATGAAATTAATCACAAGATCTTTTTGGTCATCCCTCAATTTGCCACGAAGGCGAATCAAATTCCACTAGGAGGTGATAATGCAAAAAAAAGGTAAATCCAACTTAACGATACATTATGGCACCAATAGCCATAGATGAAGGATGAGAGGAGCCTAGACTAGAGACAAAAGGTTTTTGGAAATAAGCAAAACAATGTCAAATAGCAAAGGAACCCTAGATCCTAGAAAAAATTGGAAGAAAAATCTAAAACCAAATCAAAGACAGCATTCAAAAATAGGCAGGACCAATCCTTGGAAAGCCTGTCTTTTGAAATCTAGAGTACTTGATCCAGAATGGGCTCACTTGCAAAGTTGTGTATTCTTTGCAAAGTGGTGTGGCCAATGTTGCTCGCATGATAGGCTAGTAGAATGGTGGATCGACACATTCAAAGGACGGGTTAGTATTTGATCTCTTAACCATGAACCTAATATTATTGAATGTATAGATGAGTTCCTTAAGTATGAGATCATGTATGGGAAGCCCTTATTCTTTAAAGGCTTTAGTTTTCATCTCACAAATTGGGAACCAAAAATTGATCCCAACAAACATATCATCAAGAGCACATCCAAATGGATAAAATTAAAAAATTTGTCATTGAAGTATTGGAGCATAGGATCCCTTAGTATGATTGGGGAACAATGGGGATCATTCATCGACATGGAGGAAGACTTTTCTTTGGGAAAATAAGATCATGAGAGAAAATCTATGTGAGTGTTAATAGGGAATAAAAAACCCTAGATACTCTAAAAATTATTATGGCAAAAGGAAAATGGATGCAGTTGGTGGAATTTGTGATAAACCCCTCAGGGGGAAGATGTATTCTTGGTCCAAGGTTTCACACTAAGAGCTCATCCCATGGGCTTAGCCATCCCTCACAATCTAAAGTCCCACTTCATAACCACATCAAGACACAAAGGCCTTGGCACAAACAACAAATATTAGTTCAAAAGGGATATCTATGGATTTGGTCCCCAGATGTTTAGCAACCCTAATAGATGGTACAAAAATGAGGAAAATTGAAAGCCATCATTCACATTCGAAAGGAGAAAATATAGAGACAGTATTCCCTAAGTATTTGAATCCTGATATGACAAAGCAATAGTAAAAGGAATTAATTCAATTACTAGAGTAAACTACAAAACTCCAAAAGGACATCAATCAACAACCTAAGGCTATCTTGAATGAGGAAACCCTGAAAAAGGATGTGAAGTATGATAAAGAAACAAATATTCTCCCTAAGAAGGAGAGAAATGTAGGAGTTCAAGATATAGAAGAGGTCGAAATTGTGGAATAGAGTCCCAAGAGCTTCGCTAGCCCAACAAGGGTGGAGGAAAAAAATGTTGGCATTGTGTTGTCATTGATGTCAACTAGTATAGAAGGAAAACCAGTATGAGAGTTTTGTTGACATGAAGTCCTTGATTTCAACTAAGTGTTGAGGTCATCGATAAAGAAGAGAACGTCATTCAGAGGAACAATCACTGTAGTCACTGATACACAAGTTAGTGTTTGACTTGTGTGTGGATGAAATGGACATGTTACCGATACAGTCTAACACCGGTAAGGAAAGTATGTCAACTGGTAAGCGACGTGTTAACAATGAGCAGGATGCTTGGATGTTGTTTGTGATGAAGAGGTAGAATGTTACCTAAATCGCATCAACACCGGAGGATAAGGATGAACAGGTCACCAGTATGATGTGTGGATGCAAAACAGCAGGACTCCCATTGGATAGAGATGCAGTCACCATGTGAAGAGATGACCGACAATGAATGTGCCCCCACACTAGATCACATGTGCCTGTTTGAAGATATGTTGCACAAACAGGGAAGCCACATGAGTGCATTGCAGGATGCAAATGACAAGGAATCACTACCACGGGTAAGTAGAACTTATCTTCTATTATGCATATTGTGCATCATAGTTATGTGAGATAAGGAAGAAGAGGTAAAGGCAGATGTTTGAAGGCTAACACCAAATCTACCGGTGAATCAAAGGGATGCCTCAAGTGCATGAAATTAGGGATATGCACTGGACCGACATAGAAGGTATGTTATGCCACCGGAACAGAAAAGGAAGAGTAAAGATTGATGAGTTTGTCAACTTGACAAACCGACTGAGATGATATTTAGTCTGATGATGAAGAAGACAAAGTGGAGCAACTGAAAATAAAGAATGAAACCAGCAAGCAGATGCCTTAGATGGAAACCGCTGAAGGTTGATGACATGGTGTCATCAAGATGGCTACCGGTAAGGAAGAAAAGAGGCTAAATGATGTGATCCTACCTGATGAGAATGAGCATGCTATGGATAGATATGTCTCGTGACTAATTAAGGTGTTCCACCGACAGTTTAGCAAAGTGCAAACATGAAGGTTAACCAGTTAAGTGTGAGATACCGGTAGGGTTAGTGAACCGACAAAAAAGAAGAACCAGTTGAGTGTTTGATCAGTGATCCTATCTAAATTGACGCAAAGGTCCAAGCTAGCAATTGGTCGACAAAGGTGCCACATGGAGTCAAGGTGGTGGACTTGCATACAGTGGTAGATGGAGTGTGTACTAATGAGATTGTTGCAGAGTTGGTCGATATTAATGGTAGACCCCGTAAATCATGGGATGTGTTGCAGAGGCATTGCAGAGGTGTGCGGCTCAAGGAAGGTCGAACAAAGGTGATCGATGGGATGCATCGATCGATGCAGAGTGTCAAGATGCAAAATGAAGTTGGTGAGGAAATCTGCAGAACCATTTATGGTGATTGATCTTGTGTTTCGTCGGTTGAATGTTCGTGTTTGCTAAGTTTAGCAAATGTGTATTAGAAGGCACATTAATGGCGGTGATATAAAGATAGTTGTCTTGGGGCTTAGATCGAATGAGATTTGATTGGATTCGATGTACCTCGTGATCAGTGGAAGGAACCCTAAGGCACCAAAGTTGAATGTTACTCTTGGCAAGAAAATATGGGTATATGTATGTGAGCCAAAGATATTGTTAAGTGCTACTATGGGAAATGATATAGTTGTTGCAAAGTGATTAATTGTTGTATGAGAGAGTTAGATTAGTCATAGTGAAAATAGCAAAAGATAACAGTGACTAAGGGAGTGAAGGTTAAACTGGTGATAGGGTTTAACAGAGGGTTCAACCAGTATGGTTTGAGCAACCGGTTAAGTAGCTAGATTGCATCAGAGAAGATAACCAGTAGGTTCTTGTACCAGCAGGGAGACAAAGGAGGGTGTTGAAGTGTAGCACAGTGAAGGAGAGATCTGATGAAACAGATGCGGAGTAAGGTAACCAGTAGAGGGTAAACCGGTAAAGCAGTAGCAGAGAGAGGTGAACCTGTGTAGCAGAGAAGGTGTCTCACCCGCAGAGTGAAGTATATGCAATGGTTACAAGATTCACTTGTAACAGTATAACTAATTTTGTATTTGATGCTATCATTGTGATCATTGAGTTGTATCTCAGTGCAGGGGTTGGTGCTCCTTGGGTTGGTGCCCTAAACTTTGTAACAGATTTTACTGTGAGGCTAGATTGGAGCAGTAGACTCCAACAGCATTGCTCACCGAGGTTTTTCCCATCTTGGGTTTTCCTCGTACATATTGGTGTTATGTGATGTCCCTTTGTGTGTGTTTGCATTTGTGGTGGTCTTTCCTCTAACCGATAAGTTTGCATTGAGTTAGAATCTAAGAACTAGTATACTCACATAGGATAGTTAAAGGGAAAAGATTGAGAACCACTAATTCACCCCCCTCTCAGTGGTACATTGTGTCTAACAATTGGTATTAGAGCCTAGGTTCCCAGTCAGACAAGCTTTCTCCAGCTTGGGTAGATTTTGGCTTAAGGACACAATGGTTTGTTTAGTGTCAATCCCTACTCCAGTTTTTGATGGTTCAAACTATTCTATTTGGAGTTGTAGAATGGAAGTCTACCTATCCTCTCTAGGGTTTGATGTGCGGATGTGTGTTGTAAATGGTCTCCCTAGTAAAGTCAATCCTCCCACCAATTCTGATGTAGAAAGAAGAAACCAATGCAATCAAGCAGCAATGAAGGCTATACTCTGTGGGTTAACAGATGATGTCTCCTCACAGGTGGACAGATGTGGATCGGCGAAAATCTTATGGGATAGATTGAAGAAGCTCAATGGAAATGAGCCCACTACTGCAAAATTGGCTTGTGATGACAGGATGAGAAATGCATCTCATGTATATGCAGATGATGAAGGCACATCTACTAACAGTTGTAGCAATGATGAAGAAGGAACCCACCTCTTCATGGCTCAAGAATCAGATGATGAAAGGAACGCATATGAGAATGACCATGCAGATCACTCCTACCAATGAGATGTGTTTGACAATGATAGTGAAGGTGAAGAAGAAGAGGAAGCATAAGTTGATCTTGAAGGAGAGCTTGAGAATGCACTTGAAAAACTCAATAGAGTAAGAAAGGAATACAATCTATTCAAGAATGCTGCTATTGTGGAGCAGAACCGGTTGATAAAATGCCTTGAAGAATCTGAGAAAAGCATCTCAGAGTTGAAGTCTCACAAGGAAGACACCAAGGAGTGTCGTTGCAGTGATCTAGCCTCTGAGCTAGAAGTAAAAGACAAAGAATATCAGAAGTTGCTTGGAGAAATGGAGGTTCTTTGAAATGACCTTGAGAAGTGTCAAGATGAGCTCAAGGCAAGAATCTGGTTTGATGGCAGCAGTGATGCCTTGGACAAAATGTTGAAGAAGCAAAAGCATGCCAAGGACATTGAAGGTTTAGGAAGCAGTGTCGGTGAATGCTCCACCAGCAAGAATGTCCCCCACAATGATATTATGTTTGTTTCCTCAAATGGAGAGAACAAGAGATAGACCTTCACTATCAGAAATGCTCCCTGGAAGAAGGTTGACCTGACAACAATCGCTAAAGACCTGCAGACAAGAATGAAGACTAGTGTTGCAAGAAGGAGGAACAATGCAGATCCCAAAGGAAAAGGGAAAATGGGAGAAGACAGCTTCACCGGAAGAAAGAACATGAGAAGACAACAAAGAAGACTCCCTACCAGTAGAAGACAAGGCAAGTGTGGGATAAGAAGAGATCAGATGGAAGAGCTTCAGGAAATGGACAACCTAGAATCCATCCCAGGATAAGCAGAAATAGAGGTACAAAACCGATAAGATCTCCCCATGCGTGGAAGAATAAATTTGTAAGTCATATGCCATCCTTCTTCGGTTATTGCTTTGCATGTAATGGTCATGACCATAGGGCAAAAGAATGTAGAAAGAGATCTAGAAGGAATAATCTAGGATCTCATAGACATCATGCATATGAGCAAAATGTATCCAGGAGTAAATACATGCATGTTCCCTCTCCCAGTTATGCAAATATTGTTTGTTATAACTGCAATGGAATTGGACATAGATGCTATGAATGTCGAAAGAAGAATCTGCAGTTACATGGAAGTCGATATAGCAGCTATGCTCAACATAGAAATGGATGCAGAGCACATGGAAGTTAGAGACCTACATGGAACCAAAGGAGAAATGTCCCTGCAGTAGCAAGAGGTGCACCAGTTTTGGTTGCTAGTCACAACAACATGACCAGAAGAAGATGGTCAAACCGGTATGTTAAGAAATTCCCCAATCATGAAGTTGGGATGGATGTCATGTGCTACTATAACACTACTTCCGGTAGTGATGTAGAGTTTGGAAAAGAAAAGACCCATCAACAGAAGATGGTAAGACCCGCTCCCAAGACTATAAATGGGAAGAAGAATGAGACCAAGTAGGTTTGGAGGAAGAAGTACATGAACCGGCAATGTACATTCAATGCATAGGTGATATCTCCTAATGCCTAAAAGGAGATGCAGGACCTCAGGAGGAGTAACATAATTACTAGATCACTCACCCCCTAAATGAAGAAGGACACTTGGAGGAACAAGTTGCTGTCAGTATGAAGGAATAAAATGAGATGATAAGTGTGTGTAGAGGCTAACTTGGCTACACACCTACAGATCAGTGTCAGATCACTAATGTTGCGTCAACGTACGATAAGATAACAATTGGAATCAGATACAAGGTGACACAAAATGTTAGGAATCATAGGAAGGTGCTCTGGTAGTGATAGTGGACCAGTACAGGAAACCGATATGTGCAGGATGTTATCGACATGAATGCTAAACAGGTACTTGCAGGTTATGTAAGACAATGAGGTTGGAGATCATTGCATTAGCCCCGGTAGCATGGAATGAGGTGTTTATGTCTCAGGGGGTATTGGAAAAGACCTGAATGACATATGATGGCCCATTTGTTGATCATGCAGGCAAGCATATTTTTGGGCTAACCGGTTTAACTCTTGGCATGATGATGACATTGTATGGCATTGTGTACATCCAGGATCATGTCATAGGCTAATGGTGAAATAATGGAGTTGGAGGATCGTCAAATGATCACATATGCATAGCTCAACCAATACATGGAGATGATTGGAGCCCTGGTATTGGACCTGACCAAAAATGAGGACCTGATATGTATGACTCGGGGAGTTCAAGTGCTTATGATGCTGAGATGGCATGCTTGAACTTGTGAGGATATTGACTGCCCAAACTGCAGATGATGGAAATTGTAGTAGGATTACCTAGGAGAATTTCATGGTTATGGGTATCTACTTGTCATTTGATTGGAGTACAATCACATTTGATTCTAAAGAAATTTGGGATCAAACGGGAGGTGATGCAGGTTGACTAGCATGTAGGTAGTATTCACTGACACATCCTTCTACATATTGAGTGCTTTAACAAATGGTATCAAATTTGCATACTCAATTGGTGTCAGTTGATGGTTGACTCCTCTATCTCAAGTGTTGCTCCTTGAGAAGATACAACAAGTGGTATCAAAAGAGGACATGCATCTGGTAAAGTTAAAGGGGGAGTAATATTTCTGTCACTGCCTGTAGAAATGAATTGGAGCTTGGATCAAAGACATTTATGGAACCCAAGAAACAAGCCATTTTATAGGAGCTCATGGAGGTAGGGGAATGTGAAGACAAAGATAACGACATTCAAAAGTGCAAAAAAAGAAGAAGATGAGATAGGTAAATAGATGGAAATGGGAAAGTTGGGCATTCATGAAATTCCATCATCCAAAACTAAACTAGATTGTGGAAGCAATTCAAAAATGAAAGTAGGAAGAAAATCACTACAAAAACTCAGATGCAAAGATGGGGTTACAAAAGAACAACTCAAGATTACTACTATTTTTTAATAAGGGAGGGAAAACCCCCTTCCCCATGGGCCATGATACTCCTATCCTAGAATGTTAGGAGCTTAAATGTCCCTAACAACAGGTTCTTGATCAAGCGAAGGGTGGGTTTGACCAAAGCAGAGATAATACTATTAAAAGAAATCAAACTATTAGTTGCAAAAATGGAGACCTTCACTAAAGGTTTCAAAAATTGGAAAGTGGAGTCAGTGCAATTTGATGGTGTCTCTAGGGGTCTTGCATTTCTATGGAACCCCTACAATACAGGTTTTGATATTTTGGGCAATGGGAAGCATTGGATGGGTGACAGAATAACAAGCCTTTTGAGAAATCTTCAATTCTTGTTGATTAATGTATACAACCCTACCTCTTGCATCAATAAAAGGGATTCATGGGCCAAGATAGACAATTTCATGAGCAATCATACATTCCCCCATTGCATCATTGGGGGGATTTTAATGTTATCTTATATAGACAAGATAAAAAAGGTGGTATTGGTAGACCAGGACAATCTCAGGAGGATTTTGGGGAGTGGGTGGCAAGAAACAGTCTCTTGAAAATAGGATTAGGAAATGGAACAACAGAAGGTTGGGGTTCAATAATATTGTTGAAAAGTTGGATGGATTTTTCTTCAAAGGAAACCTCACCAACTTGTCATTCACCGTGATTAGTTCCATCCTCCCTTGCTTAGGCTTAGATCACTACCTTTTATTTACTTCAAGCCCCCCATTGGAGCATGGGCAATTGAAGAATATAGAATAGTGAATGATAATGAAATTATGGAAGTACAAGGGACAATAGAGAGGGATAGGAATACTTGTTTGTTACATGTATAATATTTCACACTACCAGGTATAGCTAAGGTTTCACATATAGGATTAAAAGAAGGTAACAATCTTGGAGGGATGCATGCCAATCAATTGACAAACAAGGATTTATTTACCTCTCAAGAGAATGAAGTTAAGGATACAAAATTATAGATGTAAGAGCATGGGTGCAACATAGATCCACCAGAGAGATGTGTTGAACAACAAACATTACATGGAGAAAATAAGGTGTCGCTAGTAGAGATGGAGACTTTTATGCATAACTACTATGAAGAAGCTCTAGACTACATTATAAAAGAAATGGTTGATCAAGTAACGAAAGAAGGTAATGAGGATGAGTTTCCTCTAACTATTTCCTAGACTAAGAGGAAGGGGGAGATGATGCCAACACCAACAAAACCAAAGAGGGGTAGGCCTTTTGGTATCACCAAACCAAATCAGGAGATAACAACATAGATTTCATTAACCTTAGAGCTCAAATCTTATGCTCTTATCAAAGGAAGTCATCTAGACTTATGGAGAAAGGAGTGAAAGGCTCATAGTCTATACTAGTAAAGAGGACTAAGAAATCATTTACATCTTTAGATAAAGAGGGTAAAGAGAACATATAGTTAGAGATGAGTGCTAAGAAACAGCGTGTTCTTAGGAAAAATCTTGAGGTGCATGGAGTGGGACACTCCCCTAAGGCAAGATGAGTACAATAACTTGGAATGTTAGGATCTTAAACACCCCTAAAAAAAGATGCTTGGTCAAGTGACAATTAGATAATTCATTATCAAACACTATGCTTCTTTAGGAGACTGAGTTTTTGGTTAATTTGCCTAAAGTTGTGCTTAATTCATGTAGAAAATGGAAACATATTTTTATTCCACTAAATGGAGCTTTAGGGGGTCTATTTATATTGTGGCAATCAGGTAATATGGAAATAGATTTCGTGGCTTTGACTGATCATTGGAATTTGGTCTCTGTCAAATGGATACTTTTTGGACAATCCTTTTGGATATTTAATGTGTATGGACCCACTTATAAAATAAAAAATAAATCTCTTTAGGACCAACTCTCAACTACCTTTCCACATCTAAAGGAGGAGCTTGTCATTCTAGGAGGAGATTTAAACGCTTTGTTGGATGATAGTGAGAAACAAGGGAGAATAACCCCCCCAAGGAAAGTACTAGCATATTTTAAAGAGTTTGTTAATATGGATCATCTCATTGATTCCACCCTAGAGAATGGAAAGTTTTCTTGGACAAATAGGAGGTAGGGCTTTTATCATATCGCAAAAAAATTAGATAGATATTTACTATTAGATAATTGGCTTCTTTCTTCTCTAGATGTCTCTTATACTATCCTTCCATTTATTAGTTCAGACCATTTCCTAGTAAGGTTGTGTGTTAATATGAATAGGATCAAGAACAAGGTCTCTTTCAAATTTGAATTAACATGGTTTCATGATAGCTCTTTTATGCCAATGCTGGAATTTTGGTGGAATAAAACATTTTTCTTTCAACAGTCAAGAATGCTTCAATTAAGTATGAAATTAAAATTTCTAAAGGGCAAGATCAAAGAATGAAATATACACCAAGTTAAAAATATCTTTGCAGAAAAGGGAAGGGTTCAAAAAGAGCTTATAAAATTAAATGAGTTGGTCATATTGCAAGGTATGGATGAGAATTCTTTTGAAAAAGAGAAGTAGTTGCAGATTGAATTATGAGAGATTTTATGTTGTGAAGAGCTATATTGGAAGTAGAAATCAGGGAGCTATGGCTAGCTGATGGGGACATGAATACAAAATTTCCCATGCTGGTACTAAGGTAAGGAGGCAGACTAATAAAATTACCAGCATTTAGTCAACAACGGGTGTGCAGCTTCACAACTATGAGGACACTAAGGATGAATCAATTCAGTTCTTCAAGAACCTTCTTTCCCCTCCATAATTTGAGATGGATTACTTATCCTCTAATATTTTGGATGACAATCCTACTCTTTTCAATAAAGAACATAACAAATTCCTCATGGCAGAATTCTCTAGAGAAGAAGTTAAAAAACTAGTCTTTCCAATGACCTCACATAAGGGTCTAGGTCTAGATGGATATACAACTCAATTTTTCCAAAGGTGCTAGAATTTTGTTGGAAGGGATGTCCATTTGGCCTTACACAACACCATCTATAAGATTTTCACCAAGGATATATCATTAAGACTAGCAAAGCTAATACGATTAGTAATCTTTGAGGAACAAGGGGGTTTTGTTCTAGGGTGAGAGACTTCAGAAGGTGCAATTGTGGCTCATGATTTCTCGCATTGTATTAACTAGGAAAAGGTATCAGCTATGATACTTAAGATCAACATGCAAATGACATATGATAAAGTAAATTGGGATTTTCTTATGCAGGTGTTAAGGAAATTTAGTTTTTGTTATAGCTCATGGTGCAAGTGGGGTTTTTCATGTATTTCTGGAACAAGGTTTTATGTTTTATTTAATGGCTCTCCATGTGCTTTATTCTCATCTACGCAAGGAGTTCATCAAGGTGACCCCCTCTGACCTTTAATTTTCATATTTTTGGCAGAAGGTTTGATCATATCTATAAAGACAACCAAGAATAGGAATATTTGGAAGGGGATTAAAATTGCAGCAGTATCTTTTTCTTTCACTCATTGTGTAACGCCCCACCAAGAAACCCCAAAGGAATTAAAATAAAACACTAGAAAAGAGAGTAAATAATTATTTTTAAAAAACTTTAATAAGCTAAATGATGCTTTAAGTTAACATTACATTTAAATTACACAACGAAAGACTTAAATTAACTCCTAAAGGGTTTCCCAACATGGTTCACATGATTTAAACTAAACATTGCTTATCATTAATTAATCCAATTAAGATGATTTAATCATAAAGACATAATTACACTAATCAATGATCATTTCATTCAATAGAATGAGATATCATTAACATGTCTAAATTTCATTCAAGACGATTCTTTCCTTTTCATTACATCACATATTCTAATAAAACACATATATTTAACCATTTGATTTCTATCAATACATTTGTTTTGCATCACATTATTGAAATAATATTACATTGCACTAAATCACTAAGTCTCATAAGAACATACAATGTTTACATAAAATTACATCTTGCCATGAAGGCATACATAACAAATAATACAACTGACCATATAAGGTCCAAGATATACAAAGAATGATCCAAGATGACAGATAGGATCCAACTGAAAGTACAAGGCGCTCGAATCCAAGAGCAACTAGAACACCTGCGAAGCCAACTCCCGCAAGAAGGAACAAACACACCCGATGGAAAGTGGCACTAACACCTGACCATGTGGCTCAAAAAGAACCACCCCATCCTGCTAGGATATAGAAATAAGACCCACTAGCAACCTATATGATCCAAACACAACATCGGGAAACTCACAAGAAACGTATACTCGCAAAACATGACCCCACAACAAAACTCGAGTGATACCAACAAGGCTACACACTAGTGACCATAAGGGAAGAGTGTCATCACATAGCTTGGTATGGTTATCCTGACAGGCCTCCATAGGTCTCGACCCCCATCCTAGGTTATCTTGGTAACCTCTCCCAAACCCCCAACCCCATCCAAGTCTCATGCGGACCCAAACAATCCTTTTGTGAGGACAAGGTTGTCGGTTTTCCATTCCAAGCCTTCCCACTGCATCCTGAGTATGTACTAGCACTCAACCATGAGCGAGGTACAATTATCTTATTTAATGTTACAGCTACCCAACCCCCTAATATATTATTAGGTTATCACTTACTTATACAACTTCTGATAGGTTATCCTGCTAACCTCTTTGGGTGCGGCCCCCACTCGAAAGCCACTCTTCCTTATGACACTAAACAAAAATCTCCCAAAAGAACTCCAAAACCAAAGTACCAAAATGAAGTTACACAATGAAGTTCAAGACCATTGAGAAACACTTGGTCATACAAGCCCTTGCACATAGATTAAATCAACTGACAAAACACAGTCAACTCACATGACTGACCAACAGAAAAGACCACACGAAAAAGCCTAATTCCATTAAAATTAAGGACTTGTAGTTTTAAATTAAATGGCGAAGACAGTCAAAATAAAACAAACACCTTTGCTAATTTAGAATAACAATTTAGTTTTCTTTCCTAAGCCATAATTGACCAAGTTTTCTAAATTTTGAAATTTCAAAAACAAATCCTTAATAAACAATCATTTCACAAATATAGTTGAAAATCCAAATCGGTATGTGCTATATAAATTTAAAAATTCCCAATCATCATAAAACACATTGAACTATAACATATATATATATATATATATATATATATATATATATATATATATATATATATATATATATATATATATATATATATATATATATATATATATATATATATATATATATATATATATATATATATATATCATTTAACAAAGTTCAGATAGCTCAAGAGTGCAGATGACAGGTGGCTAACAGAGGAATCCTCAGACTTCCTGTTCAGGCTTGGTGAATTGGTGTCACAACTTCTGCATTATCTTATGTAAATAATCATCTCCTTGCACCCCATACACTTACACAGATACATGATAACATATATATAACACATCACATGCATAAAGTAAACATGTTAGTCCATGGTCAGTAATCCAATAAAATTTACATCTAACCATCAATAAAGAAATAATGCATAAACAACATTCACTGAATCTCAAATCAAAGCATAACACAACATAGCATAATATCTGAATAAACCATCACCATATAATGTACCACTAATATATATTGAAAAATTCAACCATAGTCAAAATAAGTATCTAAAAAGTCTAATCAAGGAGGGGTACTACACATTGCTTATTTGTGGATGATACTCTTTTTACGGGTAAGGCAACTATGGAGGAAGTTGTGGATATGAAAAAGGTCCTAATATCCTATCTAAAATATTCTAGGCAAGCAATCAACAAGGAGAATCAAAATTATTTCTTTGTAATGTTCCTAACATGGTTCACAGAAGATTGCAAAGCTTTTGGGATTTTCAGTTTGAGGTTCTCCCATGTAAGTATCTTGGAATACTGTTCTTTGGAGGAAAGGTGCATAATTATTTTTGGAAGGCCATTTTAGATTCAGTCAAATTTAAAATTTCTTCATAGAAGAGTAGATGGTTAACTCTTCCTAAGAAAATTACAATGATACGAGATATTGTAAGTGACATCCCCATTTACATGATGTCAGTTTTAAATATGTGAAAAAACAATATGGACAATATTCAGAATCTCCTTTTTAATTTCTTTTGGGATGAAAATACTTCAAGTAAAAGTAGGATACCTATTCTTGCTTGGGACAAGATTTGTTTTCCCAAAGAATGTGGTGGATTAGGTATACAACAATTAAAAATGCAGATCATTTCTCTAGGAGCTAAAATATTTTGGAAGATTTATATGCATTTGGATTTGAAATGGTGCAAATTTCTAAAACACAAATATTCAGATACAATGGATAAGCAGAAAATCTCTAATCTGATGGATTTACCAAAAGGATCTACTTTTGGAATTTTATTTTGTCTTCAAAAAAGGTCGTCCTTCCACATCTTTCATTGATTATTAACAATGGTGAGAAGGCAAACTTTTAGGACGATGCATGGAATGACCACCCTCCTCTAAATAGGATTGGGGATTGGAAACCTTTAGAGATCACATTGAAAGGTACACGGGGGGTGAAGGTGAGGGATTACTTTATAGTTGATGGTTCTTCTCTCCCTATTAAATTTATCTAGAAATATTTTGACTTTCTTCCTCTCCCATTAAGAATGAAGGAGTCCTTGAAGACAGAGCTTCAAAAAAGATTCTGAAAATATTTTGAATTTCTTCTTCTTTGATTGTGGGGATTTTATTATATGGACTAAATAAAAAAGAAGAACTTGTTTAGTAAAGGAAGGTTACAATTCTTTGCAACACATGCCTCGCTCCTCTCCTATATGATCCACTCATTTATGTTGGATTCCTGAAGTTTTCCCTAAAGTGGGGGATTTTGCTTGGTTGGCAAAGAAGGACATAATATTAACAGGTATGAGATTGGACACACTAGGTATAACTCCCCTATTCAAATGTGTCATGTGTGACAAGGCAAATTATGAATCCTCATATCATCTTCTATTAAGCTATGAATTTGCACAAGAGATTTGGACTTGGCTACAAAGTAAGTTGAATTGGGTTGGGCCTCTTCAAGGAAATCTATTACAATATTTTCAGAGTTGGCCTATTCTCTCTAGAACGTCCACCTTTTCTTTCCTCTAGAAATTTTCTCCTTCTCTTGTTGTCTGGAATATGTGGCTTGAGAGAAATAGTAGAATTTTTAAGGGTAAGAAATTAGATATGAACCAAATTGTTTTTAAAATTGAGTAATAAATCTTATAAGTGGCATTGAATTTCTTGCTCAGGACACCATCTAAAAATAGAGTCTTCTCATCATGGGATGATGGTATTCGTAAAAAATGGTCCTATCTTAAACCTCCCCCAATGCAAGGTGCATTTAAACCCACTATAGAAGTTGATAGAAAGAGAGTTCAGTGGAACCCTCCTCTTGATTGGTTTAAAATAAATTTTGATGGTACCTCTAAGGGTAACCCCAGGATTTCAAGGGATCAAGTCATATTAAGAGGTCATGATGTAGGTGTTATCATAACAACCTACAAAATCATTCCTCACACTACAAATAATATGGCAGAATTGACCGCTCACATTATGTGCCTCTCCCTTGCACTCAAATGTGGAGCTAAAAACTTATGCATTGTAGGGGATTCAATAGTGTTCATTCGATCTATGTCCTAGACTAATACTATGGTTTGGCACCTAAATCATTTTCTAAAACATGCTCTTTAACTTCTCAAATCTTTTGATCAATATGAAATTTCTCATTACTATAGAGAGGCTAATGATCTAGCAGACACATTAGCAAATAAAGCCATTTTTGAAAAGATAAATTATGGGGAATGGGATCATTTTTTAGGCTAAAAACTAATTTGGTGGCCCTTTCTAGATGAAGGATTGAATTTAGGGGTTTCAATTCATGGTGGTTTTTTACTAGATTGCAATCACATTGCAAGCTACTTCTAGATGCCTAACTTTTAATCTAAATAATATTGTGTTGAATCTCTTTCCATATTAATCTACATTTGTTGGTAATAAGGAATTGGATGGGTTGTTTCTCTTAAGTAGGCCACAAGGATATTTATTCAGCAATACTAATGTTGCCTTCTTTTCTAGATCTCATACTCAAAATTGTGGGATTTTTTATCATAAGTATTTTGGTCAGAATTTTTGATGGGCCTCTTTAATGCATGGGCTTATAATTCTCACACTCTTGTCGCTTCCCTTTTTTTGAACAAGGCATTCTCCAAGATGCTTGGTTTCTTTTCATTAATATTAATTTTATTTTTTTGCAAAATCAGGTGTCTACTCTTTGATATTTCCACTCCCACTCACCAAATTCTTGTTGATAACTATTTTGCGTATGGCTGGGATGATTGTTTTTCTCTCACTTTTCTCGTTTTGATATAATCGACATTCATGGCACTCATTTACATTGGTTTTGGTAGTGATAGCTCTTCCTTGCAGTGGCTCTTCTCTAGCAAATTCTCTTCAATGGTGTTGATCTATAGTAGTGCCTATTGCCCTATCTTTCTTTACTTGGGCTGTATTTTCTTTGTTCTATTGTCACCTTTGAGGATTCATCCTCCAACTCATGATTGTGATCTTGACTCTTTGTTTTATTTTAGCGATCTATTTTGTATAATTGGTTTTGGATTGGCCCCTTCCAGCTTGGAAGTTTCAACTCTTATGTACTACTGAAGGGCATTTTTGGTGGTCTATTGTGTCTGAATAGTTTCTTTGTGGATGGTTGGTAGCCAGTTCTTTTGTAAAACTTTTAGAAGGTTGAGAATCTCCTTTCCATTTTGCCGTACATTTATTTTGATTATATCTATTCTTTTTATTAATAATATTTTAGGCTTAGGCCTTTTATCCAAAAAAATAATATATAATTTTTGTAACATTGATTAATTGATTGTTAAATAATAAACAATAGATGTTCCCTCTAAACCTTCAAATTAACAAATTTTCAAAATAATAAACAATATATGTTCCCTCTAAACCTTCAATTTAACAAATTTTTAAATATAAAAATTAATTTATTTTTTCTCTTGAATTATTATGCAAAGAATCATAACCTAATTTTAAAAAAATCTTGCATGTACTTTTATATTTTTAATCTGATTAACAACTTCAAAAATAACATAATGGTTCTTATTTTTATTATTTAATTTTTGAAACGGAGTTTCTTTTCCCCCTCCACTTAACACTCTTGTCCAACCCATTTCCAGATATAATTATTTTTTTTTCAATTTTTTTTTTATCGGTAATATTTTTGTTTTATTGAGTAAAATTAAACTATACATTATCATCCAAATTATATCCCTCAATCCACCCAAAAAACTCCAAACCACCCATCAAAAAATACATCCATAAACCAATATTTTGTACAAGCCCAACCCCACAAATACAAGTACGAGAATGACATATACATAGTGCCAAACAAAAATTGGCATATACTAATCAAACTGTTGTAACTGTAAGTTCAAATTTTCAAAGCAAAAATTTAACAGTAAAACGAAATGGCACCAAGAGGTACCCTGGCCTGCAACATGTTTATCTTCCTTTCATCCCCGCCTCTATGTCCGATGAGCTCGTAGCACCCCCAACCCTATTCACTTCGATAGTCGCTCTATTAGCTCGTGACAAATTTTGCTTGGCCATTTGTTAGTAAATAGATTTGTCCTTCAAAAATGAATATGCAAATTAACTCCCAATGCCCCGAATGAAGGACAAAATAAAATCACTAACAGTTGGATCGATTATCATGAGATTGATAATCTTCCTCTGAATTTTATAGGGTACAGCTCTCCGATCAGATGTTCAATAAATTAATTGGTTTTAAACCACACATTTGCTTTTAACCGGAAAGTAGCTAAAGGCACTAACACCTACTCATAACCATGAAGTAAATGTGAAGAGGACTTAATACTAAATAAAGTGAATGCGGGAAAAAGAAAACACAGTTCATATTCCCAACACCCACATAAAATAACTAAAGAGGTAGGAGCACATATCCTTCCCAAGAGGTAACTCAATCCGAAAACAAAATTCCAGAATTAATCACATCTACAGCTTGTCAAGACAAGAATGGTACTGAAAAATAATATTAATGAGACAAAGCTCAATAAAATCTGAAGACAACAATAAAGAATTCAAAGACTCCTGAATGCGTTCTCCATTCCTTCAATATCAAAATGAGTTCAAAGACTCAAGTTCTGTACATTACAATTGTAGGAAAAGAAAACATGCCCCCTACTACAATTAAAAACTCAAAAATAACTTCTTCCCTGTCAGCAACACATAGACTTTCCACAGAGAATTCGAACCCTTTTCCTTTGAAAATCTTCCCATAAATAATGTTTTGTGCCCCGCTGCTTTTGGTTAGCATAACTTTTCAGTTTTGAAGATAACTGATTCTTGAAAATATTTTTGATTCTTCATTCATTCCCAATTTTTTCTTTCCTTTTTTTTGCATTTCCTATCTTTATAAACTTTGATTTAAAAGTTTACAATGATGTAGATTAGCAAATAAATGACATGTGTAACAATATCTAGACATGTGGCACTTTGTCATAACACTCTGTATCAACCCAAAATGAAAAACTTTTTATGTTGGGCGAACTAAAAAAAAGTTTTTCAAAGTATGACATTCAAAGTATGTCTTGGTGCGGGGGCCGTAACTTTGTTTTCCACCTTTGGATCTTTCTCAATTTTGGATATGTTGGCAAAAACCTAGTTTTCTACATTTTGACCGGAGAGATTTCAAAATTTATGTCTAAGTCAAAAGATATTTGCTACTGTGTGAGGATCTATATGCATGTCATAAAATCAGACTTGCCAAAATAATGTTCTCAGTGACTTTCACATTTTTTTGCTCTCAAACACTCTGCACCATAACTTTCTTTAACAATGGCCTCATATTCAATCCTGTCGATACGAACATCGAATGGATATTGTTGAATCCATTCATATGGGTTGACATACAGGGAAGCAAATATTTCCATGCAGATTTGAAAAACTCAACAATCTTATCTTTCATGAGCTCGTTATCAAAATCCTAACACAATGATCTATTCCTATACCTTTCATCTTATCATATGAGCTCAACGGTAACTTCGTTCACAGGCAGCACACAACCAATGGTAGTAAACAGTAAGTCACCAACCAAATCTAATCAGAGAACAAGTTACTTGGACTCTACAAACGATTTCATTCTTAATGTATCTTGCGAATGGAGGGAGTCACTGATGTTTGGAGTTTAAGAATTTCAAGTCAGGCCCAATCTTTTGATTCCTAGAATACCAGTATGGAAAAATTCTGATCACAAGGGTCTTCAAAATCCATTATCCACTTTCCAATTTCACATCAAATTCAATATAGGAGCCTTTAAACTAGTTTGACTTTTGAATCCACAAACTGAACTATACTTTTGAAAGCCTATGAACTGAGAGCCTAAGCTTACAACTTTGAACCTATGAGATTGAACCCGTGCCTTCAAAACATTGATCATTAAAATTTATTGAAGTTCTAAAAATAGTTGAACCTTCTTGAACCATTGAACCAACCTGAACCTTTTTTAATCTGGTTGAAATTTTTGATGCAAAATCTAAAATGCACTGCCACACTTTTGAATTGGACTATTGAACCTGCATCTTCATACCTGACTGAACTGTTTGAACTTGGTGAACCTCATTGAACCTGGTGAACTGTTTGAACCTGGTGAACCTCATCGAACCTCTACGAACTTTTCTAATAAAAGTTCAAGGACTTGGATCAAGACACTTGATGCAAAACTTTAAAACTTGAAAGTTGAACAAAGGAGGACTTTTCAATCAAATTCAGATGAAGGGTACATAGAACGACAACATTGGCTCTGACTGGGGACTGCTTTTTCATGCAAAAAGTGGAGAACTTTTAGAATCTTTGGTTAGGAATAGTTCCATAATCCATTGGGTCACGGAGTCAAGAATAAACAATGGGAGCTGCTTGTAGAGAGGATGGAGAAGAGCAGGGCAAACCATCAAGCCAAAACAACTAAACTACTAGCACCACAAAAACTAGCAGCCAAAACTAACACCAAAGAAGTTATCCTACACACAACAAAAAGACTTGCGAAGCTGAAACTTATTCACATAGATATACACAAGTAGGAAAATCCCACCATAAGAAGAAAAAGGCAAGAAAAACTCACACATAACCATTAACTGACGTGGAGAAGTATGAGCCTTTCTGAAATAAGGGGTTGTGCTCAAATGAAGTAACCCACAACCACTGTGTGCTGGCGACTTCTTCACTATTGAACATCAAACTAATAGCATGCAAGAACTTCGTGATCAAGAATTCATACCCAAAAAGCTACTTTTCATCATGAAGTTCTGAATCTTGCAGAGCCCTGTGCATAGTGTCACTCAAGCAATTTTCTAATCCTGGCTGGAAAAAGTGCTCAAAAATTTTCAGAGATAAGTCTGCATCATCTTTATAATTCTCATGAGCAAAATAATTATTCTTTAATGGATTTTCAACATTCAAACCCGGTTTGGGATAAAAAGAAACTCCAGCATGCGTAGGATCCAAGTTAGCAGAAATAATTCCATCATTCTTGACTATTAAATCCACAGACTTCTTATTGAAAGAAAAAGTATAGAATGAAGTAATACCCGGATCTTCCATGCTGAGATCTTCTTGTCTGATAGATGATGAAAAATGACTCATAATTTTCTCTTCAATAACCTTTTGTTTATGACAAACTAAAGAGTTAGATGTAATGCGAATATGATCTTGTTTTTCTTACTTACACCAAGTTATTTCAGAAAGAATATTACTTCCAAAATCAGTCTTAAAGCAATATTTTTCTAACTTTTTTTTATCATGAGAAAGCATTTATCTTCAACAATTAATTTAGAATCAGAAAACTCAGAGAGAGGATTGTCTCTAACTTTAGAATCTTCATTATATTCAGCCGACAAGTATAACGCATTAGTCTCTCTCCAAGTGATTTTCTCTTCTGAATTTTTAAATTGCTCCTCCATCTTAGTTGTTGTTGTACCATTCTTTTCAATACCATCAAAAACATCTTCCTCTTTTGGACATGTAGGAGGATCATAAAAAACAAGAGATTCTTTTTGCAAAATGATTTCATGCTCGATCTCTAAATGCACAATTAGTGATTGTGGTTTCTCAAAATCATTTTCTACAAGCATGGGATCAAACTTTATGGGAACTACATGTTTTTCCTTTGCAAGAATGGAATCTTCATTGAGAAAATATGTGGAGGAAAAAAAAATTACACCACCTTCACATGCAGACATATCCTTTTTCTGTTCATTTGATGACATTTCTTCTTCAAGAGAAATGAGTAATTTCTCATTCTTGCATGCTGAAAAAGATTTAGACTCCTCAGTCTCAGCTTGACACAAATTTCTCATTCATCGATTGTGATCTCAAGCCTCTAATGGCTTGACTAATGTTGGCTCTAGATCTCCTTCACCTAGACCCGAGAAGATATATGATATTGGTTCTTTATTTTCTGATTTTTCCTTTTCTCTTTCACCAGTAGACTGAGTTCCTTCTTTATGATTCTTGAGGTTATAATATCTCTGATGCATGCATTTCAGCAGCAAGGAAGATTTATGATCTTTAGAGGGACTTAGATTATTCTTCTCTGCCTCAGAATTGCTTCCCTTGAATGTATTCCAAAGATATTGCAACATATGATCACTTTCACCATTCAACTCTTTAGTTGTAGGTTTCTTTATGAGTTGTTTTCTTGGCTCAATCTCTTGCTCACTCAAAACTGAAAATTTTTGTGAATAGAAAAATTCTAGAGCAGCTGGAGCTTCATCTTCATCAACTCTCAATTGTTCCTTAAGCTGCAATATTCTTTTCCTGTTAGCTTGAAACTGATGCATCCTTTCTTCCAACTCTTTCATCCTGTGAAACCTTGCACAAAGACTCGTCCATAAAAGAGTGGATGCATGGTCATCTTCTATGCTTTTATTAATTTTAACATCATGAGAAATGCTTTCCTTGTAATGATCCCAAAATTCGTGCAGCACTTTGTCATCCATCACAATAATTTCAAAGATGGTGGGATTTGGCCTTTTCCCCTTTCCCATTGCTCTTGATTTGAGCATGATATTTTACACAGAGTCACCAATCTCTTTACACAGATTTATTAAATCAAATCAAGGAAAGAAAGCACTGATCTATCATTTTCGGATCCCCAGCAGAGTCGCCAAAAATTTGTTAGTAAATAGATTTGTCCTTCAAAAATGAATATGCAAATTAACTCCCAATGCCTAGAATGAAGGACAAAATAAAATCACTAACAGTTGGATCGATTATCATGAGATTGATAATCTTCCTCTGAATTTTACAGGGTAGAGCTCCCTGATCAGATGTTCAATAAATTAATTGGTTTTAAACCACACATTTGCTTTTAACCGGAAAGTAGCTTAAGGAACTAACACCTACTCATAACCATGAAGTAAATGTGAAGAGGACTGAATACTAAATAAAGTGAATGCAGGAAAAAGAAAACACAGTTCATATTCCCAACACCCACATAAAATAACTAAAAAGGTAGGAGCACATATCCTTCCCAAGAGCTAACTCAATCTGAAAACAAAATTCTAGAATTAATCACATCTACAACTTGTCATGACAAGAATGGTACTAAAAAATAATATTAATGAGACAAAGCTCAAATAAAATCCGAAGACAACAATAAAGAATTCAAAGACTCCTGAATGCGTTCTCCATTCCTTCAATATCAAAATGAGTTCAAAGGCTCAAGTTCTGTACATTACAATTGTAGGAAAAGAAAACATGCCCCCTGCAACAATTAAAAACTCAGAAATAACTTCTTCCCTGTGAGTAGCACACAGACTTCCCACAGAGAATTCAAACCCTTTTTCTTTGAAAATCTTCCCATAAATAATGTTTTGTGCCCTGTTGCTTTCGGTTAGCGTAACTTTTCAGTTTTGAAGATAACTGATTCTTGAAAATATTTTTGATTCTTCATTCATTCCCAATTTTTTCTTTCCTTTTTTTTGCATTTCCTATCTTTATAAACTTTGATTTAAAAGTTTACAATGATGTATATTAGCAAATAAATGACATGTGTAACAATATCTAGATATGTGGCACTTTGTCATAACACTCTATATCAACCCAAAATGATTTTTTTTTTATGTTGGGCGAACTAAATTTTTTTTATGACAGTCAAAGTATGTCTCGGTGCGGGGGTCGTAACATTTTTTTTCCACCATTGGATCTTTCTCAAATTTGGATATGTTGGCAGAAACCTAGTTTTCTACATTCTGACCGGAGAGATTTCAAAATTGATGTCTAAGTCAAAAGATATTTGCTACTGTGTGAGGGTCTATATGCCTGTCATAAAATCAAACTTGCCAAAATAATGTTCTCAGTGACTTTCACATTTTTTTGCTCTCAAACACTCTACACCATAACTTTCTTTAACAGTGGCCTCACATTCAATCCTGTCGATACGAACATCGAATGGATATTGTTGAATCCATTCATATGTTTTGACATACAGGGAAGCAAATATTTCCATGTAGATTTTAAAAACTCAACAATCTTATCCTTCATGAGCTCGTTATCAAAATCCTAACACAATGATCTATTCCTATAGCTTTCATCTTATCATATGAGCTCGACGGTAACTTCTCTCACAGGTAGCACACAACCAATTGTAGTAAACAGTAAGTCACCATCCAAATCTAATCAGAGAACAAGTTACTTGGACACTACAAACGATTTCATTCTCAATGTATCTTGCGAATGTAGGGAGTCACTGATGTTTGGAGTTTAAGAATTTCAAGTCAGGCCCAATCTTTTGATTCCTAGAATATCAGTATGGTAAACTTTTGACCACAAGGGTCTTCAAAATCCATTATCCACTTTCCAATTGCACATCAAATTCAATATAGGAGCCTTTAAACTGGTTTGACTTTTGAATCCACAAACTGAACTATACCTTTGAAAGCCTGTGAACTGAGAGCCTGAGCTTACAACTTTGAACCTCTGAGATTGAACCTATGCCTTCAAAACATTGATCATTAAAATTTATTGAAGTTCTAAAAATAGTTGAACCTTCTCGAACCATTGAACCAACCTAAACCTTTTTTAATCTGGTTGAAATGTTTGTTGCAAAATCTAAAATGCACCGCCACACTTTTGAACTGGACTGTTGAACCTGCATCTTCGTACTTGACTGAACTATTTGAACCTGGTGAACCTCATTGAACCTGGTGAACTATTTGAACCTGGTGAACCTCACTGAACCTCTACGAACTTTTCTAAGAAAAGTTCAAGGACTCGGATCAAGACACTTGATGCAAAACTTTAAAACTTGAAAGTTGAACAAATGAGGACTTTTCAATCAAATTCAGATGAAGGGTACATAGAACGACAACACCATTTCCGTAGAAGGGCACTTGGTTATAGGTCGCCTCCTTTACTCCTCCTCCACCACCCTAGCTTCCTCCTTCACTTGCCTGATAATCTCCTCTAACTCCATGATTTTAATATACATTGTTAGGCCCTTCGAACCTCTCCTCGCATCATCTCAAAATCTTTCTTTTACTTCTTCACGACGTCTCGGAAAGAGAATTCACAAAAGCCTACCTCTAAGCTCAGAGTGCTCCTTCAGGATGCCTTCTGAAATGTTAAAGCCCCATCCTAGTACCGCTCACTCCAACAGAGATTCCATATTAAGAAAATAATCTCTTCCACTATAACCATCATTACTTTTCTCACCTTTGCACAAGGATGGCCAAGTTCAAGCCCTCACGCCATAATTAAAGTGTAGATATCCACCTTTGTTCTATATCCATGTCCAATAATAGCCACCTCCTCACCAAGGACCAGTTGAACAACCCTCAATAACAAGGGGTCTTCAGAATGAACATGTTTTGCAAGAACCAAACCCCAAAAAGCAGACATGAGTTTAGTTGTTCTGAGTGTGAAATTGGCTTCCATATCATACCCCCCACAAAACTGTCAAACTCTACACAGAGATCACAATTACCACCACCAAAATTACTCGATTGCCACAATGAATAAGTGAAAAATCCCATTCTAGCAATAAATGAAGCTCTCCCAAATCTCGCCACCAATGCAGAGTAATTTGACATTAATTGCTTGTTATGCTTGAGCCAACCTAGGCATGAACAAAGAGAAAAGAAATAATTTTCACACATTTCAAGTATAACAAGGTACTGCACTAGCAGATTGTCTTAACTCGATTGAATGATACTGTCATTTCCATCCTACCACCTCACCTCTCCCTTAGCAAGATCACACGCCACATTGGACAATCCGTCAGCATTGACATTTTCACTTCTCCTTACATGAGAGATGCAAAAATCTTGAAAATATTTTAATTTTGAACAGAGTAATGTGATAAACTTATTTAATCTCCAACTCGGGGTTACTCCTTTCATGATTACATTAACCACAACTTGAGAATCTCCCTCTAAATGGACTTTTGGAACCTTCATGTTTGTTGCCAAATCAGTTGCTAATAAAGTTGCTTGCACTTGTGCCTCATTATTAGTTCCATCTTGTAACTTGTTTGCTCCTTTAAAAAGAATCTTCCCTTCATCATCGCAAGCCACACATCCTGCTCTAGAAGTACCCGGATTACCTCTTGAAGCCCCGTCAAAGTTGATCTTAACCCATCCCCGTTTAGCTTTTGACCAAATCACCTGCTTATTTCCAAAGATCTTACCAGTAGGATTAACCCTTTGAGACCCATGAACAGTTCTGATCTGAATCAAAGGCCACCTAGCTTGAATAAAGCTATCCATCAAGCCATATAGATGTTTCACAAAATTATGATTCGTTATCGCAAAAGAAACAACTTTTGAAATAGCTCCCTCCACCCTAACACAAATTTTGGCCACCGACTCTTCTTTATCTTGAAACACTCGCCTATTTCTTTCTTTCCATAGTTCCCATATTGTAATGGAAGGCGAAACAACCCATATACTCGAAAGGGCGAATTTCTTGTACTTTGTGAACCAACTTTTAAAAATATCAATTACTTTATTTGGAAGAGGAATTTGCCACCCCAGTTTTCCTAATAAGAATTTCCACACTCCTTGGGCCATGTCACATTGTAACAACAAGTGGTCCAGAGATTCTTCCTTTTCTTTACACATAGCACACTAGAACGGGCCATTAAAACCCAACCTAAGGTCATTCTATCTCCCATCATAATTCTTTTTTTCAGGACTAGCCATGAAAAAGATCCCTGCCTTATGTAGGAACTTAGAGCTCTATCATAGCTTCAAATACCACTCTGATTGGATTTATGTATTTTCAATGAGATTATTGCCTATTTTGACTGAGTAGTTCCTTGATTTTGATCCACACCATGTAATGACATCGTCTTTCATACCAAGCATTGGTGCATACTCTTCCAAAATCCCGCTAAGCCAAGATTTTTGCTAGGGAGATAGTGGTAGTGTATCAACATCCTTCCACTTCCACTCATCCACTCCATTACATCTCCCTTTAATTATATAATCATTTACTTTTGAGCCCCAACAAGCCTCAGTCACCTGTTTGATTTGAGACACCTCCCCCCTTAAGGACAAAATTGATCTACCATCCCACGAGTTTGTCCAGAAGTTTCCTTTCTCCCCATTCCCTAATTGCTATGTAATGTGATATGTTGTCACTTTCCTACAAGATAGAAAAATGTTCCACACCGCAAATCCTCTCGAGGAGTCACGCACTGCAAAAATTCTTTCTCTATCATTTGAGTCTAAATAGTTATGTTTTAGAATTTGCACCCATTTTTTATCTAGTTTTTCGTAAATTTTCCATATCAATTTTGCACCCATTGCTACATTCAACAAGCTCCACTTCTGCAAACCTGCACCACTTGCAAATTTGGGTTGATAAACTTTATCCCATGCGACCAACGGGATCTTATCCTGCTCACTCTTACCATTCCAAAAGAATTTCCTCATGAACTGGTTAATACTTCTTACACTTTTTTTCGGGACTTTAAAGGACATCATGGAGTATATATGCATTGCAGATATAATAGATTTTAGCAACAATAATCTACTAGCCAACGTAATCCATTTACTCTTCCAACCATCTAATTTATTTACACAACTATCCATTAGTTTTTGCCACATATTTGTCCTATTTGGTCCTCCAAACAACAGGGTTCCCAGAAATTTGCCCGGAAGAGATCTCGCTTTGACACCCAAAATTCTTACAATCTCTCTTTGCTTCCTAAAACCAGTGTTAAAAATGAAAATATCTGATTTGGCCCAGTTCACTTTTCGCCTAGATGCCTCACAAAAAACATCAAGAGTTTTTTTAATAGTACGAGCTTCCCTTAGTGAAGCATCCCCAAAAAGAATTGCATTGTCAACAAATTGCTGGTGAGTGACCGCTTCAACACCAATAGCATCAAGTACACCTTTCCACTTGTTATCCCATCTCATATGTTGAATATATCTTCCCAAAACCTCGACCAATAGAATAAAGAGGAAGGGAGAGAGAGGATCACCTTGCCGCAAACTTCTGGAAGATTGAAAGAAACCTTGCGGTCTCCCATTAACTAGTACAGAAATCCATGATCCATCAATGCACGCCTTTACCTAGTTAATCCAAAGAGGGGAGAAACCAAACCTTTCCAATACTCGGACAAGGAAATCTTGGTCCACCATATCATAATCTTTTCTAATATCCAATTTAATTAACATCCGCTCTACTTTTGCTTTTCTTATTGAGTGAATAGCTTCATGAGCTATTATGATGCCTTCCACAATCAATCTCCCCGAAACAAAACCACTTTGCTTCTCTGAAATAATATACTTTAGCAGAGGTTTCAATCTATTCACTATAACTTTTTCTATCACCTTATACAACACATTACAGAGAGAAATTGGTTTGAAATCTTTGAAGGAAGTCGGTCTCTCAACTTTGGGGATCAAAGAAAGAAAAGTATAGTTCACTTCTTTAGCAACCATTGCATTAATTCTCTCATCTTCCACCACCTGTCAGACTTCATGGCCAACCACATCACAAAATTGTTAATAGAAAAAGGCCGAAAACCCATCAGGTCTCGAAGCCTTGTCCCCCACCTTGGAAAAAACTGCCTGTTTGATAGGTTGACTGTCTAAGATAACCTAGAGAATATAATTCAGAAGCATATCTTGCTATCGAGAATCTAAACTTTGGTCCTTTGATAGAAGTTCAGTGAAGAAATCTACTGCGTCCTTATTAATATCCTCAATCTTCTCTAATACTACATTTTCCCTATTCTTAATTGAAGTCACTTTGTTCCAAGATCTTTTGACCTTAACTAAATAATGAAAAAACTTTGTGTTTCTATCACCTTCCTTTAACCAACCTTCTCAAGACTTTTGTTTCTAGTACACCTCTTCTCTAGCCAAAATTTAATTGTATTTAGACTTGAGGATCTTTTCCTTGTTAAAGGTTTCCATTGTCATACCTTGGTCCATGATGATCAACTGCAAGTCTTCAATCTTTACTTCTATTTCATTTTCGTTCACAAAAATGTTCCCAAACTTAACCATGTTCCATTCCTTTAGCTTTCCTTTAAGAAATTGCAATTTCTTGACAAACTTGAACACCCATGATCCAGAAACCACAGGAGCATCCCTCCACCAAGAATTGATTAAATCTTTCAGCCCAACATCCCTTAACCATATTTTCTCAAAATTAAAAGGACAATGAATTAGAACATTGTCTAAACAAATCAAGAGTTCAATAGGAAAATAATCCGAAGCAACAACTGGTTTGACCCCTGCATAAAAAATTAGAGGCTTGAAAGCCCAATTGCCTCCCAAAAAAAACCTATCTAATTTCTTAGCTATATGATCCCCTCCCACTCTACGATTAGACCATGTAAAACAAGCCTTTGTTGGTCTTAATCTCTCTCAAACCATTTTCAGCAACAAAGTTTTGGAAATGCACTTGTGAGGCAGTAATTCCCACATTTCCTCTTTTCTTATCAGTTGAGTCCAGAATGGCATTGAAGTCTCCCCCAAGCACCACCAGCTCCTAAGACAAGTTATTTAAAATCATAGACACTTGCTTCCAAATTTCTAGTTGCAAGTTATCTCTCATTGGCCCATAGACATTAATGAGAAATAAATCACAGTTAATACTGAAAGAGTGGATTTTATACAATTGCCACGAATGAGCGTTGATGAGTTCTTCCACCTGAATGAGAACATGATTCCAAATAATGCCAAGTCCACTTGAGGATCCCACAACACTCACAAAAAACCCTTTCTATGATCTTCAAACTTTCATCAACCCTTCCGCCTCCTCCAAACTCATCTTTGTTTCTTGAAAGCAAACTAAATCTGGTTTCATCTGTTCAAGCCTGCACTTGATCAAACGATGCTTGTCAAGGGCATTACAACCCCTGACATTCCAACTTATGAGTTTCATTTTCCTTCAGGAAGGAGACCTCTCTTCCCTATTGTAAGTTTGGATTTTCCTTTAACATTTCCAGCCATAGTAATCCAGATTCTATTGGGCTTCCTTCTTCTGGACTTCTTTTCCCCTATAGCAGCTTTATCTAGTTGGGATTCAGACTAATTAATGGTCCGACTCTCAATAATTCTTCTTCATCAAAATAAACCTAATCCTCCTCATCTTCATCCCATGCGGTGTTTTTTCCCCCTTCATCACTCTTAGTCCTAATGTCATTATTTGTGCTAGCACAAACCTGTTCCTGAAGTGGATCTCTTTATGTCTGATTAACCTTTTGTGTACCTTCAATTCTTGCATCCAAAACATTCATAGCAGCTTCAACTTTATTGAGGACTTCCTCCACTAGATGTGTTGCCTCCAACTGACTTATGAACTTGTCTCCAATGGCCATCTCATCTATATTTCCACTCCCTGCATTTGTTCCTTTATCCCTGAATTCGTTCACCTTCATGGAAGATGAAGTTTCATCATTCAATGACTTTGACTGACATGACCCCATGATCTCTTCAACAAAATGTGATGCTCCAGCTTCAAGTGAGGATTCTATAGACTTACCCTTTGAGTCGATCAAACATACCTCTGTCAAATGTCCTTTCTTATTACACACTGAGCATCTTTCCAGTTGTTCTTTGACCTCGATTTGTTGTAGCCAACAACCTGCATTTGTGTTTATTTCTAACCATGCAGGTAAAGGGAAATGAGGTTTCCACCCAATACAAATTCTCACATATGATCTAAAATCTTCCTTCTCTATAGCTTCATCCAATTTGAGGTAAAACCCTAGTTTATTCCCAATCATTTGAAAAGTTTCCTCATTTCAATAATCCCTCGACAGATTATAGAGGCGCAACTAGATGGGAACTTATTCCAAAGGGGCCTTGATGGGATTGAAATTTCATTCCCACCCCCGGATATACAACCCTCTGCCTCCCAAGAAAAAAGGTCCATTATTTAGTACCCAGTTCTTATCTTTACTATTTTCTGTGATGACCAGAAAAAAACCATTTGGCATTGTTTTAATCTCAACTTTAAATGGCCACTTCTCCTCACACCATTTCTTGACATGACACATAACCGACCAATCCCCAAAACATTTTGGAAAAAAAGCCCTCTCTCTAAAGAAAGCAACCGAATCATTCCAACTTTTGCAGTCTAGGAAGAAAGACAACTTTTGGGGTTCCACCAGTTTAGGTTTTACCTTTTCCATGGGCTCCAATCTGGGAATCTTCTTCGAACTTCATTCCTTTTCTTGAACCTTCTGCCAATCCATTTTTTGCACTTTCATGACCAATGTTGTGGTTGTTGTAACTGTCTTGGCAGCATTTCTAGGTCTGTGAAAATCCTTTTGCCATTTTCCATTTGACTTGTCATCTGCAACAAACCCTGACGCTTTGTTCTGATCCTCCCAGGCCCACTTAGGTTTCGTCCATGATTGGTAGCTTGGATTTGCATAAAATCTTGGCCAGTCATTCTACCTGAAATCTCTGAAATCTCTAGGTTGCAACCCCAATCTCCCATGCATCGACATAGCTCTAAGTTGAACTATTATTGCTTTTTTCAAATTTTATTGCATTGTGAAGTTAATAAATATTTGATTACATAACTTTAATTTTTTAGAAATACTCTTGAAAGTTTATTTTACAACTTTTCTTACAATTATCTTATTTGTCTAATCTTAAAAATAAAAAGTCAAGTTTTCAAACTTTAAACTTGAAACCATGATTCTTACACGTTCATTATTTCAATGTGATATATATGTTGAACACTACTAGATGCTGACATGGGGCATGAATCGAAATATACCAAAAAATGAACAGATTAAACACTTAAACCATAATCTCCATTCAACAAATGTACATGAAGTAAATAACAAAAACAATAAAAGCGCCCACATAAGAACACCAAGTTTTTTATGTGTAAAACCCAAACTGGAAAAACAACTAACTGTTTACAGAAAATTAGGCCATGGTCCAGGGAGCTCACTACTCTAGACTTGCAGACAAAGGCGCACAATCTTAGGAAAGATAAAAAAGAGGGACTTGCACAACTGAAGAACACTTCTTCAGGAAAAGATACAAATCAACTATCTAGATTAAAAAAAACAACAACAAATTTGAACTATAGAAGAAATAGCATCTACCAACATGCAGATAACAATTCATAGCTTAGTACTCATATTATACATCTCTTCTTTGTGACACATCCAAACCTCTACTTTTCTCCAACCACACATCACATTTACATCAAATATCTTACTACTTCATCTCAATACATGCACACACCATCTATTTATGTTCTATTCGCATCACCATACACACATATCCATATCTCTTAACATGATTGATTTGTCCTTTATATAACAACTAGAACATCAATAGCTGTTATTAGGTCGACTTAAAATATGTAACGTATATATGCATTATCAACTCAAAACATTGCATTTAGAAGGCAAAGAAGACATGTGAAGATTCACACTAAGTCGACAAACCTTCCAATTCTCCTCATAAAGGGTCTACACACAATCGCACAGACTAAAATGTTAGAATACTTTAGACCACTAAGAAGGGGGGGGGGTGAATCAGTTGTCAATAAAACTTAAATAAATATTCAAGACCAATAGCACTAAGGAACATAACATTCTATAAAACAAACAACAATAAGGTATATAACAATCCACTAATTATAAGAACCATAGAAGCACATCACATGACATAAATATTTGAGTAGAAAACCCTAGAAGGGTAAAAAACCACTATGAAAGAAAATTTTTATGCCTCACTAGTCAAAACCTCACTGGTTACAAAATGCCTCACTGGCAACCTCACTAGTTACATTATGGGCACCAACCTATTACAAGTTTAGAAGCACCAAATTCACTTGTTTGTAGGAGAACCCACTCCCTACACAATCTCAGAAGAAATTAAAAACATTACAAAGAGTTACTCTGTTTCAATTCAAATCACTCATCACATATTTAACGTTGCAATTGTACACACAACAATGCAATACATTGATCACTTTGTTTATCTGCGACATTATACATTTCCATTAATATGTTGCTTCAATCCTCTATTCTATCTTCATTGAAAACAAACTCTTCCAAAATTCTAATCATTTGAAGAAGAGTTTTTCTTTTGTCATATATAACATAGAGTAAGAACTCTATCTTTAACCTTTCTATCACATCATCACCTTGTCAAGCCAACTTCTTCATATTTAAGATCTTCAAAACCATCAAGCAGTTTGAAATATTTGTTATCAAGTAACTACTCGCCATCAAGTTCCTATCACAAGAATTATCTGTTGAAGTTTGTAAACCAACCATTATCCCCACATATTCGAAAGAGTGAATAACGACCACAACCATATCCTTCAAAGATATTGTCATGTTATTAATATTATTTATTGGCAATATGTTGTTTATTAAAATATTTAAAGTTCATGTCAATTGTTTTATTGAAGCTTTCTGTTATTGGTTCCTATCACAATAAAGATAGAAACTAAATACACACATTGTCACCGAACCTTGTCTACTTTTTCAGCATTAGAACTTCAAGGAAACATATCACAAATACAAACAATGTACCTGGTCATTCATCAAATCTATTTGCAAACAATATACAAAGTTCCTATTGTTGTTGTATACTTCCAGCCATCTATTCCTATTGTATATGGTGAAAATGGATAACAATAACAATATTGAAAGGCTAAATGAATTCAACCACAAAACCCTAGCCTAACAACAACAAAGATCCACCATAACATATGAAGATTACCTAAGACAATGCAAATCACATGAAATCACAAAGATTATACCATCACATATCCAATAGGGTTTTGATCTCCATTCTTCCTACCTCCATTGATCTTGCTTGATATATTTGCTCTCAGATTTTATGTGCACAAGAGCTCAACAAAGAACGGAAAGTGGTTGCAAGTAGGATCATAGTGTAGTCAAAATGATCATTAGGGCATTAAGTCATTAGGATGCTTGATTAGCATGAATGATTAGAATGATTGATTAGGGTTTGATAATGAAGGAAGCATCTCCTTATATAGAAGACACTATAGGAAATGGAGGGATAAGATTGAGAGGTGTAAAAGGAGGTCGGCTAGGATTAGAGGGTAGGTAGAAGAAATAGTAAAATAATGAAAGGGGTAGGTAGTGTAGGAATTAAGAGATGAATGACATGTGTCATGTGTAGAAAAAGCTAATGAATTAATTAATTAAATAAAGATTTATTTAATTAATAGAAGAAGTGGGATCAATTAAATAAATAAGATATTTATTTAATTTAGGAAAAGGATAATTTAAATAAATAAATGTATTTATTTAAATGAGAAATAAGGCTAGAAGAGGATAAATGAATGAATTAAATAAATAAAGATTTATTTAATTAATAGAAGAATTAAGCTTAGATAATTAAATAAATAAAATATTTATTTAATTAGACATGACAATTTTAGGTGTCTACATTTTGCCCCTCTTTGAGACAATGCGGCTTGTCACGTTGTTTCAAAGAAGATAAGATGAACTGATACAGAGTTGCCCCAGGATGGGAATGATATGCCCCCTCGAGATATTGGATGAAAATGTTTGAAAAGGTTGCAGACAATCTCTCGATAAGAAAGAAAGGCTAGAATGGACTGACCGGATAAAGTGACAAAGTCACGAGATAATGAAGACTGACTCGGGAAATGAAGGCTAAGGCTAGGGTAGGCTATAAGATAGACCATGGGGAAAAATACATCCTCATTGTCATCTACACCTTCGCGAGATCAAAGTGCAGAGCGAGAAAAGAGCAGGAGCAGTCAGCAGCGATGGCTTTGGTTCACAGATTCGACCGTGTTCGCCGATTCCAGAGGCCAGCAGAGGCAGGAGAGCCGGTAAGTACCACCAAACCTCCTCGTTCTTTGATGCATTTATTGTTGTCATTAATGCATGCTAGGTAAAGTAATAAATGCATGTTTATGTCAGGAAAATGCGTTTGTATCCAAAAATGTGAATTTGTGTCTTCTAGGTCAAATCGGCAGTTCTGTGATGAACATATGCTGTCGATTGGATAAGCTGCTGAGGGGATACACTCAAGCAGGTCCTCTAGGAAGACTAGGATAGATCAAGACACTTTGTGATGAACAGTGAGTACCAGGATAGAGTACTTTGTGATGAATAGGGAGTACTGAAATATGAGCAACACTTTGTGATGAACAGGGAGTGCAAATGTGAGTAACACTTTGTGATGAACAGGGAGTGTCACACACGTAGTACTTTGTGATGAACAGTGAGTACCACTAGGATAAATAGCAACACTTTGTGATGAACAGTGAGTGTCACTAGGGTAGATAGCCATATGCATTTAGATAGGATAAATGTATATGGTGAAAATGGATAACAATAAACAACAATATTGAAAGACTAAAATGGATTCAACCACTAAACCCTAGCCTAACAATGAACAAAGATCCACCATAACATATGAAGATAACCTAAGACAATGCAAATAACTCAAAATCATAAAGATTATACCATCACATGTCCACTAGGGTTTTGATCTCCATTCTTCCTATCTCCATTGATCTTGCTTGATATACTTGCTCTCAGATTTTTGTATGCACAAGAGCTCAACAAAGAACGGAATGTGGTTGCAAGTGGAATTGTAGTGTAGTCAATTGATCAAGTAGTTAGGGTTAGACAATGAAGAAAACATCTCCTTAAATAGAAGACACAATAAGAAATGGAGGGTTAAGATTGAGAGGTGTAAAAAAGGAGATCGGCTAGGATTAAAGGGTAGGTATAAGAAATACCAAAATAATGAAAGAGGTAGGTAGTGTAGGAAATAAGAGATGAATGACATGTGTCATGTGTAGAAAAAGATAATGAATTAATTAAATAAATAAAGATTTATTTAATTAATAGAAGAAGTAGGATAATTAAATAAATAAAATATTTATTTAATTTAGGAAAAGGATAATTTAAATAAATAAATGTATTTATTTAAATGAGAAATAAGGCTAGAAGAGGATAAATGAATTAATTAAATAAATAAATATTTATTTAATTAATAGAAGAATTAGGCTTAGATAATTAAATAAATAAAATATTTATTTAATTAGACATGACAATTTTGAGTGTCTACATTTTGCCCCTCTTTGAGACAATGCGGCTTGTCGCGTTGTTTCAAAGAAGATAAGATGAACTGATACAAAGTTGCCCCAGTATGGGAATTATATGCCCCCTCGAGAGATTGGATGAAAATGTCTGAAAAGATTGCAGACAATCTCTCAATAAGAAAGATGGGATAGAATGGGTTGAGCGAATAAAGTGACAAAGTCACAGGATGAAGAAGACTGACTCGGGAAATGAAGGCGAGGGCTAGGGTAGGCTATAAGATAGACCACGGGCAAAAGACATCCTCATTGTCATCTACACCGTCACAAGAGCTTAGTGCAAAGCGAAAATAAAGCAGCAACAGTCAGCAGCGATGGCTTTTGTTCATAGTTTCAACCGTGTTCGCCGATTCTAGAGGCCAACGGAGGCAGGAGAGCCGGTGAGTACCACAAAACCTCCTCGTACTTTGATGCATTTATTATTGTCATTAACTCATACTAGGTAATGTAATAAATGCACGTTTATGTCTTCCAGGTCAAATCGGCAGTTCTGTGATGAACATATGCTGTCGATTGGATACGCTGCTGAGAGGATACACTCAAGAAGGTCCTCTAGGGAAGACTAAGATAGATCAAGGCACTTTGTGATGAACAGTGAGTACCAAGATAAAGTACTTTGTGATGAACAGGGAGTACTAAAATATGAGCAGCACTTTGTGATGAACAGGGAGTGCAAATGTGAGTAACACTTTGTGATGAACAGTGAGTGTCACACACGTAGTACTTTGTGATGAACAGGGAGTACTACTAGAATAGATAGCAACACTTTGTGATGAACAGTGAGTGTCACTATGACTGACATGATTTGATTTGCTTGACTGCAGGAGTACTTGCCGATGTTGGAGTCACGGGAGAGATTCCCATCGACTCAGAGATTGTGACCTGAGTTGACAGCCGAGGACTGAGCTGCGATTGAGGTTATGGAATTGAGATACATTCTGTATGTGCCTGAGTTTCGGGTGAACATGGGATTGTTGACTGCACTGGCTGAGAGATGGCACTCAGAGACTTGTAGTTTGCATTTGCCGATGGGTGAGATGACAGTCACCTTGGAGGATGTATATAGGATTCTACGGATACTGATCGATGGGGAGTTAGTACCCTATGATCGAGACGGAGATAGGGATGCACTGAGATGAGTGTTCTAGGATCCAGGACTAGGGATGAGGGTGGGACATGTGGCATGGGATACCATGACATGGACAGGATTAGCACTACCAATAGTGTTGACAGGAGTTATCAGTGGGTTCCGCTGTCTGGATAGGACGACACGAGGGGTGACTGTAGGGGACACAGGGGCCAAGAGAGTTGATCTTGGGGTGGGTCCTTCTAGGGCTCAAACTCCATCGAGGCCAGGTGGCTTCGAGGGAGGGAGTTCATCATAGCCTTAGAGGGCTCCCTATGTATCAGTATTGTACCATTTTTGTATTGTAGACACCTGCGGGTGATTTTGTAGCCATATGATTCTTTTTAACATCATTGTATCATGACACTTTTGATTATATATGAGAGATGATCCATTTTTGCGGCAGCTATATGCATGTGTACCTTATGTGATGAAATGTTCTTATGTGATACATGTTTTATGATATGGATGCTTATATGATGCAATGCAATATTTTTTTGTTCTTTTATGTTGTATATGTGATGCATGATGCAAATGTGAATGTATGTAATGCAAATGAATATGATAATGCAAATGATTATTTACATAATGAAAATGTGAGATGTGCTGACATGTGTTGTATGCAGGATGTGATGCAATTGTGATATCTATATGTATGTATGAAATGCTTATATGTGGTGATGTAGGTGTAACTATATGAAATGCAAATGTTTTTGGTGTGTCATTATACTCAGTCATGTGATAGCGGGCTACACGGACTCGAGAAGGACAATGGAAGTCAATCAAGAAGGGGGATGGAAGACAGAAGATATGAACGTGAAAGAGCTTCTTGTGCGTTATCATCATTGAGCTTTATTATGGCAAAATAGGTTATGACAATCGAGGCATTTGTTCGGCCCAAAAAGTCATTGTACCTATTTGCATGGAGATAAGACAGTCACAAACAAGGAATGCCCCAGTTCATACTAGACTCACAGTGTCCTCATATCCTTGGACAAGTCATAGCATTACTAAAAGACAATCGACAGACAACAAATGCAAATAGGTGATGATACCCCATCCTCGCCTTTCTAGTCAAAGACATCCTGGAGATAGAATCTCTAGTCAAAGACATCCTGGAAAAGCTAAAAGACATGTCACCAAAAAAGATGAAATCAAAAGAAAACCAAGACTCGACACCAACATCCACTGTAGTCCTCAAGTGTAGTGTCTCTTGTCACTTGTTTAAGTCTTATTCGATTGTGGTCACAATGTTCACTTTCACAAAAAGGATAGATAGCACTGAACCATATGTTGTCTGCGTCTGTTGAAAGATTTGATTTTGTTGAAGCTCATTGTTGCTGCTGTGTCTCATTTGAAACTGACTGAATCCATGAAACTGATACCTTATTGCGGAGAAGACGAAACTTTATTGCGGACTGGCGATGCAAATGTTGCTTTATTGCGGATTGTGCGTGGACAGACTTGAAGGAAACTGGAAGAAACTGTACTCCTCGAAACATGTGATGTTCTCAGTTCCACACCCATTACTAGACGTAGGAATTGGCCGTAATCACAGATAGGATCTGATTTATTATGGATGGAAAAGGGAGTGAAAAGGGAGGGTTATGGATGGCTAACCAATCTTAGGTAGATCAATAACAAGCCATGATGGGAATGGGTAAGTTTATTGTGAGTGAATAGGTTGTGAGTGTGTGCAAAGTGAAAGGATGAAAGAGAATCCTGAAGGAGGGAGGAGCAAAGTCCCTACGCATGGTGCTAGTGACCCAGTTTTCACCATGGTACTTGCCCAGGGCACCACCGAAGTGGTTTTTACCGTTGGACGAAATTATTTCTCTTTACTTTTTTTGATTTTTTAATTTTTTTGTTGTCACAAGGCGCCTGTTTGCCAGGTTTTCACCAAGTGACGATTTTTTTTTTTTTTTTTTTATAATTTTTTTGTATTTTTAAATTAGGATATTCCGAAGAGCTATGTGTAGAACCTGCGAAGGTGCATGCTGTTGATAGGATCCTCCAAGGATTCACCTTCTGTAGTAGAGAGCTGATATGCCCCAGATCCATATGCTGCTGTAATGATATAGGGACCAAGCCAGTTGGGTTCAAATTTGCCCTTCTTATCTCTATCTTGCTGATTTTTGGGGTTCTCTCTGAGGACTAAGTCACCTACCTCAAATGTGCGAGGCTTGACCTTGTGATTGTAACTGCGACTCATTCTTTGTTGGTAAGCCTTGAGATGATTAAAAGTAGTGTGTCGTCGTTCCTCCAGCAGTTCTAGTTCTTGTAAGCGAGAGACCCTGTAGTCTTCATCGTTGATTATGTTTCTCAAGGAGACCCGTAAAGAAGGTAGCTCGACCTCAATAGGCAAGATGGCTTCAGCGCCGTAGACAAGTGAGTAGGGTGTAGCTCCTGTAGGTGTGCGGACACTGGTACGATAGGCCCAAAGTGTGGGATTGAGTTGGACATGCCAGTTACGGCCAGCGTCGTCGACTGTCTTTTTAAGGATTTTGAGAATTGTTTTGTTAGACGCCTCAGCTTGTCCATTACCTTGGGGGTAGTATGGTGTGGAGAAACGATGAGAGATATGGAAGCGCTCACAGAGTTCACGAACATCCTGGTTCTTGAAAGGACGCCCGTTATCGGTGATAATGGAAGTAGGAATCCCGTATCGGCAAATGATGTAGTTCAGGATGAAAGTAGCGATTTGTTTCCCAGTAACTTGTGTGAGAGGCACAGCTTCAATCCACTTTGTGAAATACTCTGTGGCTGTGATAATGAATTTATGTCCATTGGAAGAAGGAGGGTGAATCTTGCCTATGAGATCGAGTCCCCACTGACAAAAGGGCCAAGGAGATGCAAGTGGCTGTAGTTCTTATGCTAGTGCATGTATAAGGTCTCCATGAATTTGACACTGCTTACACTTCTTGACAAACTGATATGCATCTTTTTCCATAGTAGGCCAGTAGTATCCAGTCCTGATGAGTTTCTTGGCCAAGGTAGGACCACTAGTATGTGGACCACATATCCCTTCGTGCACTTCTCGTAACGCAATCTGAGCTTCGTCACTCTCTAAACATCTAAGAAGGGTGCCATCTAGACCTCGTCGGTATAGGATATCAGCTAGGATAACGTATCGGGAGGATTGGCGAATGAAAGTGCGGCGTTGGTTGTTCGATAGATCGGGAGGTAAGATATTGTCGCGAAGGTATGTGAATATGGAACCATATAACTGGGATTCAGGACCAACAACACATATCATTTCCGTAGGAGTGATCTCATATGACGGAATCAGCAGGTTGTCAACCAGGAACTCATAGCAGGTCTCATTTTGCGGTAGATCAATGAGCGAAGCAATTGTAGCCATGGCATCAACAGCACGATTCTATTCTCTTGGTATCTGCTCAAACTCTATCTTTGCAAAGTGCTGTTTCAGATCATCTACCAGTTGTTTGTAAGGCATTAGCTTTTCATCTTTTGTTTGATAATCATCAGTTGCTTGACGGATGACAAGTTGAGAATCCCCCAAAACACGAAGTTCTTGGATCTTCCACTGAACTGCAATTCTTAACCCAGTTGTTAATGCCTCGTATTCTGCTATATTGTTGGTACAAGGAAATGATAAGCGGTATGACTTTGGTATAGAATCTCCTTGAGGAGTTATAAAGAGTATACCCGCTCCTGCTCCATGCTGTGTGTATGAGCCATCAAAGTATAGTTGCCATGGCTTTGCAGGTGATATTGTTAGAATGGACTCATCTGGAAATTCTGACTATAGAGGAACATCATCTATCATGGGAGCATCTGTCAGTTGATCTGCGATGGCTTGTCCTTTTATGGCTTTTCTATCCACGTATTCAATGTCGAATTCACTCAAAATCATTACCCACTTGGCCAGCCGCCCAGTAAGTGTGGCTTTGTTGAGAAGATATTTTAGTGGATCAATTCTGGCAATCAACTTAGTCTTGTGAGTGAGCATATAATGTCGTAATTTTTGTGAAGCAAAGACCACAGCGAGACATGCACGCTCAATTGGAGTGTAGTTCAGCTCATATCCCACCAACGTGCGACTGATATAGTAGACTGCTTTTTCCTTGCCGTCAGGTATTTGTTGTGCTAGGAGTGCCCCCAGTGTTGTTGGAGTAGTTGATATGTAAAGTAGCAATGGTTGATCTTGAATTGGTGGCATCAAAACTGGCGGGTTCAAAAGATAGTCTTTGAGTGCCTGAAAAACCTGTTGACAGTTCTCATCCCATTTGAACTTGATGTTTTTGTGTAGCAGGTGCTGGAAAGGATTGCACTTATCTGCAAGTTGTGCTATAAATCTTCGTATGGACTGGAGTCTCCCTTGTAAAGACTGAAGTTGACTGATATTCTTGGGTGGCGGCATGTCCAAGATAGCCTTGACTTTTGCTGGATCAGCTTCTATTCCTCTTTTAGACACAATGAATCCTAGGAGCTTCCCGGAGGTTACTCCAAAGACACATTTCTTTGGGTTTAATCTTACCTTGTATTTTTCCAGCCTATCAAAAGCAACTGAAAGTATGTCCAAGTGTGCATTTTTGTCTATTGATTTAACCAAAAGGTCGTCAACATAATCTTCCACCGTTACATGCATGAGATCATGGAAGATAGTAGTCATAGCTCGTTGATACATGGCACCTGCATTTTTCAGTCCAAAGGGCATGACATTCCAACAGAAGGTTCCCCATGGACAAGTGAATGATGTTTTATGTTGTTCTTCAGGTGCAATCTTGATCTGATTATATCCAGAGAATCCGTCCATTAAAGATAACATCTCATGGCCTGCTGTGAGATCAACAATTAAATCAATGTTTGGTAATGGGAAATCGTCCTTTGGACAAGCCTTGTTGATATCCCTGAAGTCTGTACATATTCGGATGCTGCGATCTGGTTTGCTAACAGGTACTAAGTTGGAAATCCATTCGGGATAATCAATTGGGCGTATGAATCCAACATCCAGTAATTTCTCCAGCTCTGCCTTGACTAATAATGCCACTTGTGGATGCATTTTCCTCAATTTCTGTTTTACTGGTTTTGCCCCCGGTTTGACTGTTAAATGATGCATTACTAAATCGGGGTCTAATCCAGGCATATCAGCATAAGACCATGCGAAGTTGACTTGTCGTTCCTTAAAGAAGCTTATGAACCTTGCTTTCTCGGCCTCTGTCAATGATTGAGCCAAAAATATGTTATGTGGAACCTCTGTTGTACCAATGTTTGTCTTTATAGTCTCCTCTACCAACATGGATGATTTTTCCTCGTATGATGCTGGGAGAATGTCAAGCCTTCCATCTTCGGGCGCCTCAGAGAGGTTTTCACCCTCAGATACGTCCTTTCTTTTTACTTTTTTAGAGTCAGATAGCGCCACAGTGTGGTTTTCGCCATAAGACCCTTGTTTTGTTTTTCTTTTCACATTTTTGCGACTAGAAGGCCCGACACCCTCACCAAAGTATGCCATGTTATTAAGCTCTATGGCGTATCCTACTTTATGGTCTCCAAGAGGAAAATCATCGCGAATGCCAAGATAATCGACAATAGCTTCGTCATTTTGAAATGTATCAAGCTGTGCTGGTCCATCCTGATCCCAGTCAATGAGTTGGGGGTGAACGAGGGGAAGGTCTTTAGTGTTTTTAGAGTTCGCGAGGCTAATAGTGAAGATGTGGTTATATTCAGGTATGTCAAGATAGTCATCGAGGTCATCAATGGCACTCTCCTCATCAGTTTCGATCGTGAGTGAGTCCAAATTATCATCACTAGTAGCACCCTCAGGGACAGGTGTCCTCATCCTATGTGATCTTGACCTAGGGCCTTGAAATGAATCTTGTGCGAGATCCTTATGGGTTGGTTCTTGACCAACTCTGAATTTCTTGTAAAACTCCTCCTCCTCTGTAGGTTCCTCTGGCTCTCTAAATGTCTCGTTGAGCTCATAGTCGCTGGAGGATTTGTCTGAACCCCATTCCCATTCGTTGGAATCTGTAGAATAGTCATCTTCTTGTTGAACTTCAGCCACTTTGACTCGCCATATCTGTTTTGTTCTTTTGTTGTGAATCTTGGGATTTAGAAAACCAAGCCCCTTGGAGCGTTCCCTTCTTGTAGTTAGCTCAGGTTGTAAAGGCTCCATGACACCTTCTTTGCGTAGTCCGAGAGGGCTTTTTCCATCATACCCAAATCTTTGTAGAATTTTGAAACCTTTGCCATAGTTCTCACAGGGTATTATAATTTGATCATGTGTATCCTCTTCAGCGTCCTTATATAGCATTTTATATAAATTTTCTTCCTCTAGTTCGCCCCATTTTTGAAAGACGGTAGGATCCCATTTGAGTAGCATGATGGAGATTTGCTTATTAGGCTGTGGCCTCCCATATTCCTTGGGAGAGGTCATGACTTGTCGTAAGAACATTGTTTGATTCAGAGTATATTCTCCCATGCCTTTGTCTTGAAACTTGGCTCTAAGTTCACCTTGTTTGGATGTCGAGGGCTTTAATGACTCAGGATCGATATATGCTGAAGAAGGAGTAGCTTCACGATTGCTGGGAATGATAGTCTCAGTATGTGATCTCAAGTTATTGCAATATATGAATGGATTTGGATCACCATTGACCATTACCTCGACTCCATTATGAGGAAACTTAATGCATTGGTGGTATGTTGATGGAACTGCCCTCATTTCATGAATCCACGGACGTCCTAGCAATATGTTATACGTGAGGTCTAGATCCAGGACTTGACAAACCACATCCTTTGTGACTGGCCCTATTCTTAGTGGTAAGATGACTGTGCCCTTGGACGAACGCTCTTCATCATCATAAGCCTTAATAGTGATTTGGTTTGTAGAATTTACAGCTTTGTCAGAATATCCCAATTGTCTGATGGTGCTCAATGTACAAATATTAAGACCTGCTCCTCCATCTATCAGGACTCGCTTTATTCGGTGTTTATGTATGAAGGCTTCAATATGTAGAGGTGCATTATGAGGCTGACTTATGGAGGCGTCATCGGCTTCTGTGAATGTGAGGGAGTGTGGAATGGATAAATATCCCACCATGGCTTGAAATTGGTCCACGTTTAGATCAGTAGGGACAGCAGTATCTCTCAAGGTTTTCCCTAATTGCTCTACAAGGTCGTACTCAGGCTTGGTTGACGGAAGATTGGTATTCTTAGTAGAGGTACCTGGCAATGTGATCTTACCTCGACGGGTTGTAACATGACATTCAGAGGTAGATGTGGACGAAGATCCCACACCTTTTAGGACAATTTTGGGTCTTTGAGAAGAATTCTCAGGATTTTTATTTTTGATAGTAATGGTAGAGATATGATTGTCCATTGAGATGTGATTAATAGTGGAATCATAATTGTAAGATGCTCTAGTGTAATTGGCTTGATCATCTGTGACTTTGCCTTTTCCCTTGTCATGTTTTGGGAATGGTTCCTTAAACACCTCATGCTCTTGATTAGATGAATGTCCCTCAATCTCAATATCTCCTCTGTCAATGAGATCTTGTACAATGTTTTTCAATCGATGGCAATTACTTGTCTTGTGACCCTTGCTCTTATGAAACTCGCAATATTCATCATCATTCCACCAATTCGGTTTTACCTTTGGTTCATATGGAGGAAAATCTGGGACCGTGATCACTTTGTTTGCTACAAGCTTTTTGAATACTGATTCAAGTGGTTCTCCCAATGGAGTGTACTTCCTTCGTGGTTTAGCAGTCGTTTGATTGTTCACTTGATTGTCGGTAGAACTTGATCCAGAAAAGACAAACTTTGGTCTTACTGTGTTGGCATCAACAACACCATCATTAACTGTGTTCTTGTTCTTGTTCCAAAATTTTGGTTTGTCCTTTCCTTTGAAGTCCTCTTTATTTTCTTTGAATAGCTTGATAGCTCCTTGTTCAATTAAGACCTTTTCTGTTGCTAGGCCCTTTTCAATGACATCCTTGAATGTAGACAAACAAGCTTTTCTGAGATCATAGCCAATAGCCTTGTTAACATTTTGTGTGAACATCTCCACCATTTGTTTTTGCGGGATCTCACAAGAGCATCTGCTAGCTAGGTTTCTCCATCTTTGTAAAAATGACGTGAAAGATTCTCCTTCTTTTTGTTTTGTATTGCACAAGGTAGTAACTGAGACATCTGTTTCAATGTTGTAAGAAAAATGCTGAATGAATGCTTCTGCCAAGTCGCCCCATGACTTAATACCGTGAGGTAATTGAGAAAACCATTCCATAGCTTTATCTCCTAAGCTCTGTGGGAACAACCTCATCAAGTATGTTTCTTCTGCCGCTACCTCAATGCAAGCTGTGAAGAATTGTCTTATGTGTGCCTTGGGGTCTCCTCTCCCTCTATATTTGTCGAATTTTGGTGTTACAAAGTGCGGAGGAAACGGAGGCATTGGAATGCTCTTATCAAATGGATAAGGGCATATATCTCTCATAGTATATGTGGGTTTTGATGTGCCCATGTCTTCCACTTTCTTTTGTAGATCTCTAATTTGTTGCTCCAAATTATTTTTGGGAGGAGACTGATTTCTTGTAGCATACCCCATGTTTGAAACACCCATTTGAGGAGGAGCTTGTTGCATGTATGGATGATACTGATCGTAAACATGTCCATATGGAGGTCTATATTGTTGCGACATGTATGGAGCACTTGGCATAATTTCTTGCTGAGGGACCCCATATCTGTTTTGTGCATATAAACCATATTCAATAGGCCTTTCATTTTCCATTGTGTTGCCCCCAATTTTGGCATGAGGTCTCCTTGTGTCAAAATTTTGAGGAAGTCCTTGAGTATCCATTTGTCTTGGTTGACCCATATCTTGAGCGTGTGTTTGAGCATAGGGCCTCCATGATGGTCTTTGAGTGTAAGTATCATATATTTGAGCTTGTGTATGTGGGATCGCTGGTTTCTGAAGCAAAACTGATGGTGACTCCGGCATCATATTATTTGGTCCTCCACTATTAAGTTGAGTTTGTTGTGAAGGTCTACTTTCCATAAGTTGAGATAAGTCAAAATCATGTGGTATTTTAGCTCCACTTTGTGCCATCATGTTTAGGAAATATTGACGATCTCTCCTCATTATCTCTTCAACCAATCTATTGAATTGAGGATCCATTATAGATTCTTGTATGTCTGCTGAAAGTATTGAAGAATTGTCAACATTGTCATTGTGTGTAGCATTGTTGTTTATAGCGTTTGCGCTTTCCACATTTGGATTGTGTCTATAAACATTCATGTCTGGTAATGTAGTGTGCTCAGGATTGTAAAAGACATCATTGTCATACTCATAAGAACTCATGTTTGCAGATTCTTGAGCTTCTTTGACTATTCTCCTAGATTTTTGAAGACGGGTTTCAACCATGAACTAGGTGTTAGACCAAGATGTGAGAGACTAGACAAAAAATGAAAAAAGTATGGAAGACTAAGAGTTGTATGGAGTGTAAATGAATCTTGAGGTGTACTTGCAATGTCCAAAGTGTAAGACCAAGTATGTAAGTAGTAGAGTAGGTGTGACTTCCAAAGAGAGGATAGTTTCTCTTGATGAGGTAAGCTGACCTTGACTCTAAGTAAGACCAAATGAGACCCAAAGGTAAGAAACCTTGATGAGGGACCACTTAGCAAAGTGTAGTTGTAAGTTGACAAAGTATGATGAGGACAAGCAAGTGACCTTTTGACTCAAGTTTAAACAAGTATGAATGTAAAATGAGATGTGAAGCAATGATGGACTATGTGAGACCCAAAGACAGGTTGAATGCTAGATGAAGTCTGAAGAGACAACCTAGGAAGCTCAAGTATGCCGAAACTGATTTCTTTGTTTGTTTGATTGTTAAAATTTTCAAATCCTGACACAGACGCCTCTGTATACTTCACAGACGCGGTTTTAAGACACAGACGCTACTCTGTTTAACGCAGACGTGATTCTAGGATTTTTCTGTTGATGTTTGCTGGACTGTAACAGTTTTGCAATTGTGGACACAGACGCGCCTATATACTTCACAGACGCGATTCCCAGACACAGACGTGTCTCTGTTCGACACAGACGCTGATAAAAACACAGACGCTATTCTGTACTTCACAGACGCGTTTATCTGACACAGACGCGGTTTTAACAGACACAGACGCGTTTCTGTAACCTTCGTGCAATCTTTCCTATCTGTGAAGTTGTTTTGTTGTGACCAAATCTGATTGTTCGACTGTTTTTTCGTGACAAGAGGACACAGTGTTGATGACTCAATGTTTGCTAGTGTTTAGACTCCAAAATGACTCCAAGAAAGTGTGTTGTTTGATGTAAAAAGTTTTTGCATACACTTGAAGACACAAAAGACACAATGTTTTGCTGTTTTGTCTTGAATGTTTGAGTGTTTTAGCATAAGACAAGCACAAATCTTATGGCTGGCCAAGACAATAGTTGTTGATCCCACATGGGGTTTTACCCCCGAGGCTACGCTATTCAGAGCGGATACTTAGATGCTTGACCTCACTGGCTCCACCCTCGGCACTCACTTCTCGGGTCAGCCAAGCATCAGTCCCTATGAAAACTCCCCATGGCGAACTTTGTATCTCTACTAAGAACCGTATGTGTGTGGGCCGCTACCAGAGGTCCGACCTCCTGCCCCAACAACTAGAAGGATTTGGGCCTCTAAAACAAAATGGTGCTAGTAAGGGCATCCGCTCGTGTGGCCATACATGCGGCACTTTCAGCTCTGTAAATACAGAAGGCTCCCAGCCGGTAGGGGTTACGCCCTACAAATGATCAAATAAATTTGATCAAACGGGTTTATGGGGAGACATAGTGTCGGTATGAACTAATCAGCACACGTTATTCATAGTTTTCACCATGAATACATTTGATTATAGTGGTTTGGATGAGGTGGGTTTTTCTCGCTACCACTTGGGTCGTTCTCTTCTCACTAGTAGTCCTAATGACCACACGGGAAGACAGGCCCTCTAAAGAGTAAACAAAAAGAGCCTATTGCTCAAGACACAAAAGACAATGATTCAATTTTAGTGCACCAATTGAAGTGTTTGCTAAGCTATGAAACAAGGCACACAATAAAAATTACAAAACCCTAGCTAAGGCCCTGCAACAAAATTGTTAGTAGTTTGGGTTGTTTCAAATGATAACCCCTTCCTGCAAACACACAAGTTAGGTAAATTTTTAGAAAACCCAAAAAGACTTTGTGAAAAGGGGCCTTCAACAAAAAAATGTATTTGTCTCCAAAGCAAGCTGCACAAATCAGGTTAGCTAGATCTGCAAAGGTTAGCCGAAAATAAACCAGATCTGAAACCCTAAGTACAAAATCCGAAAACCCGAATCGAAAAACTTGAAAAATTTGCAAAACAGAATGCACAGACGCTGTTATACCAGACACAGACGCGTCTGTCTGACACAGACGCGGTTCTGTGATTCACAGACGCGGTCACAGAACACAGACGCTTCTTTCGGCTACAGACGCGATAATATTATTCACAGACGCGATTCAGAATCACAGACGCGACTTTCGGAAACCTGCAAAAATAGAAAATGACAGAAACACAGACGCGATCCAAGATATCGCAGACGCCTCTGAAATACAAAAACGCGATCCGAACACTCTCAGACGTGGAAAAAACCTAAAATGTCGTCGAAATCGTCCGATCTGCAACTTCAAAAATGCAAAATCTGCAACAAAAATGTTAAATGCAAAGGGACAAGAGTCCCACCGGGCGTGCCAAAATGTATATGGTGAAAATGGATAACAATAAACAACAATATTGAAAGACTAAAATGGATTCAACCACTAAACCCTAGCCTAACAATGAACAAAGATCCACCATAACATATGAAGATAACCTAAGACAATGCAAATAACTCAAAATCATAAAGATTATACCATCACATGTCCACTAGGGTTTTGATCTCCATTCTTCCTATCTCCATTGATCTTGCTTGATATACTTGCTCTCAGATTTTTGTATGCACAAGAGCTCAACAAAGAACGGAATGTGGTTGCAAGTGGAATTGTAGTGTAGTCAATTGATCAAGTAGTTAGGGTTAGACAATGAAGAAAGCATCTCCTTAAATAGAAGACACAATAAGAAATGGAGGGTTAAGATTGAGAGGTGTAAAAAAGGAGGTCGGCTAGGATTAAAGGGTAGGTATAAGAAATACCAAAATAATGAAAGAGGTAGGTAGTGTAGGAAATAAGAGATGAATGACATGTGTCATGTGTAGAAAAAGATAATGAATTAATTAAATAAATAAAGATTTATTTAATTAATAGAAGAAGTAGGATAATTAAATAAATAAAATATTTATTTAATTTAGGAAAAGGATAATTTAAATAAATAAATGTATTTATTTAAATGAGAAATAAGGCTAGAAGAGGATAAATGAATTAATTAAATAAATAAAGATTTATTTAATTAATAGAAGAATTAGGCTTAGATAATTAAATAAATAAAATATTTATTTAATTAGACATGACAATTTTGAGTGTCTACAAGTACCACTAGGATAAATAGCAACACTTTGTGATGAACAGTGAGTGTCACTAGGGTAGATAGCCATATGCATTTAGATAGCGAGTAGCATTTTGTGATAAACAGTGAATGCCACTATAACTGACATGATTGATTTGCTTGACTGCAGGAGTATTTGCCGATGCTGGAGTCATGGGAGAGATTCCCGTCGACGCAGAGGTTGCGACCTGAGTTGACACTTGGGGACCGAGCTGCCATTGAGGCGATGGGCTTGAGACATGTACTATATGTGCCTGAGTTTCGGGCAAACATGGGTTTGTTGACTGCGCTTGCTGAGAGATGACACTCCGAGACGTGCACGTTCCATTTGCCTATGGGTGAGATGACAGTCACCCTGGAGGATGTATACAGGATTCTGCGGGTGTCGATCGATGGGGAGCTGATCCCATATGACCGAGATGGTGATAGAGAGGCCCTGAGACGAGTATTCCAAGACCCTGGATTAGAGATGAGGGCAGGACACGTGGCATGGGATACCATGACAACCACAGGGTTAGCATTGCCGGCAGTGATCGAAGGAGCTATCAGTGGGTTCCTGTGTCCAGACAGGGCGACACGGGGGTTGGCTGTAGGCTAGGGGGGAGCACTGGAGACGCTGATGACACAACATACCAGATATGCCTGGGGACCATGTGTGCTGGCACACTTATATTATGAGCTGCATCAGTTTGTTTATCATGGGTCAGTGGGATTGGGCTGCGGAGTTACATTGCTGCAGGTATGGGCTTACGAGCATCTGCCGATTACCCGACCGATACACTTTAGGGGCAGAGGTCATGGGCGCAGCTTCATGCATTTATATGATATGATCACTTCACAGCCACGGATTGGCAGGCTAGAGTACTAGCGACGAGTGATTGATGACATTGATGAGGTCATATGGCGACCTTATCTGGGCTGCGAGCAGTGGGAGGATGACGCAGTTGAGCTACCGTACACCTTTCAGAGCAGGTACCTGATTGGGCAGATGCCCTATGTGCTAGAGAGGCAGCTGGTAGACAGGATTGGCCGACAGTTTGGCCGGATTCAGAGGATGTCGCGGGGCTCAGGCATGTATGCCCGTACCGTGAGAGATTAGGCACAGTTTGGGCCATTGCTGTCGTATGATCAGGCAGTGACACAATTGGTGGAGATGATACCTCTACCCTGGGACATGTGGCCAGAGATCGAGGATGCCGGCATGGATGCCGAGTATACAGCCTATTGGGTAGAGCATCCATTCCCATGGTTGATAGATCCAGGAGAGGCACTGGAGGGGAATGGTGGGGGAGATGATGATGACGGTGGAGGTGATGGGGGTCGAGGCTGACGGAGGAGGAGGGGAGTAGTTGGAGAGAGGAGGGTTGCACCTCGGAGGGAGGGTGATGAGGAGATACCAGCTCGGGTGGTGAGGGGTCGCGGTGGATTGCCGCTACAGGTACCAGCAGCACAGGGTCCCAGACAGGTACAGGCACAGGGACAGGGATAGAGATAGGGACCAGTACAGGTACCAGTACAGGTACAGGTACAGGGACAGGGGGAGCCACAGGCAGAGGCAGAGGTAGAGGGGGTTGACCCAGTGGAGGTTGAGCTACTAGATCTGAGGGAGATCTGCCAGGGATAGGCAGATGAGATTCAGGAGCTGGAGAGGGAGAGGGATCGGCTCAGGACAAGGCTCAGAGATACTGAGCGGGAGAGAGATCAGGCGATCCAGTGCTATACAGAGGCCGAGACAGCACTGAGAGCAGGGAGACAGGCGGCAGAGGACACAGGGGCAGGATATGCATATGTCCTACGGGTAGGAGAGGAGATAGGCTATTGGAGGGACCTCTACTATGGTGCAGTGCCAACAGATCAGCAGGCGAGGAGCTTCCATAGACCGTCGCGTACAGCGACAACTACGGGGGGAAGCCGGAGGAGACAGGCATCGAGTGGTGGGGTCATGGGTCCTCCACCGCCACCAGATAGAGGGGACAGACAGGATGATCCTGGGGCGGGTCCTTCAGGGGCTCAGATTCCACCGAGGCCAGGCGGCTCCGAGGGAGGGAGTTCATCATAGCCATAGAGGGCTCCCATTGTATTAGTTTTGTACCATTTTTTGTATGATGATGTAGACATCTGCGGGTGCTTTTGTAGCCATATGTATTTTTGACATCATTGTATCATGACACTTTTGATTATATATATGAGATGATTCATTTTTTTTTTGCGGCAGCTATATGCATGTGTACCTATGTGATGAGATGTTTAATGATGTATGAAATGCCATATTTTTGTTCTTTTATGTTGTATATGCATGATGCAAATGTGAATGTATGGAATGTAAATGAATATAATAATGCAAATGTAAATTGTGTTAACAAGTGTTGTGTGTAGGATGTGATGTAGTTGTGATATCTATATGTATGTATGGAAATGCTTATATGTGGTAATGCAGGTGAAACTACATGAAATGCAAATGTTTTTGGTGTGTCATTATACTCAGTCATGTGATAGCGGGCTACGCGGATTCGAGAAGGACAATGGAAGTCAATCAAGAAAGGGGGGATGAAAGACAGAAGATATGAACGTGAAAGAGCTTCTTGTGCATTATCATCATTGAACTTTTTTATGGCAAAATAGGTTATGACAATCGAGGCATATGTTCGACCTAGAAAGTCATTGTCCCTGTTTGCCTGGAGATAAGACAGTCACAAACAAGGAATGCCCTAGTTCACACTAGACTCACAGTGTCCTCATATCCTTGGACAAGTCATAGCATTACTAAGAGACAATCCACAGACAGCAAAAGAAAATAGGTGACGATACCCCATCCTCGCCTTTCTAGTCAAAGACATCCTGGAGATAGAATCTCTAGTCAAAGACATCCCGGAAAAGCTAAAAGACATGTCACCAAAAAAGATGAAATCAAAAGAAAACCAAGACTCGACACCAACATCCACTGTAGTCTTCAAGTTTAGTGTCTCTTGTCACTTGTATAAGTCTTATTTGATTGTGGTCACAATGTTTACTTTCACAGAAAGGATAGATAGCACTGAACCATAATGTTGTCTGAGTCTGTTGAAAGATTTGATTTGTTGAAGCCCATTGTTTTTGCTGTGTCTCATCTGAAACTGACTGAATCCATGAAACTAATACTTTATTGCGGAGAAGACGAAAATTTATTGCGGATCTGTGATGCAAATGCTGCTTTATTGCGGATTGTGCGCGGATAGACTGAAGGAAGCTGGAAGAAACTGTATTCCTTGAAACATGCGATGTTCTCAGTTCCACACCCATCACTAGACATAGGATTTGCCTTAGCCACAGATAGGATCCGGTTTATTATGGATGGAAAGGGAGATTTATTATGAATGGCTAACTAATCTTGGGTAGATCAATAACAAGCCATGATGGGAATGGGTAAGTTTATTATGAACGAATAGGTTGTGAGTGTGTGCAAAGTGAAATGATGAAAGAGAATCCTGAAGGAGGGAGGAGCAATGTCTCTACGCATGGCGTTGGTGACCCAGTTTTCACCATGGTACTTGCCCAAGGCGCCACCGAAGTGGTTTTCACCGTTGGACGAAATTATTTCTCTTTACTTTTTTCGATTTTTCAATTTTTTTGTGTCACAAGGCGCCTGTTTGCCAGGTTTTCACCAAGTAACGATTTTTTATTTTTATGATTTTTTTTGTATTTTTGAATTTTTTTAATTTTTTTGTATTTTTTTGAATTAGGATATTCCGAAGAGCTATGTGTAGAACCTGCGAAGGTGCATGCCGTTGATAGGATCCTCCAAAGGTTCACCTTCTGTAGTTGAGAGCTGATATGCCCCAGAGCCATATACTGCTGTGATGATGTAAGGACCAAGCCAGTTTGGTTCAAACTTGCCCTTCTTCTCTCTGTCTTGCTGATTCTTGGGGTTTTCTCAGAGAACCAAGTCACCTACCTCAAATGTGCGAGGCTTGACTTTGTGATTGTAGTTGCGACTCATTCGTTGTTGGTAAGCCTTGAGATGATTAAAAGCAGTTTGTCTCCATTCATCTAGCAGTTCCAGTTCTTGTAAGCGAGAGGCTCTGTAATCTTCATCAGTGATGATGTTTTGCAAAGAGACCCGTAAAGAGGGTAGCTCAACCTCAATAGGCAAGATGGCTTCAGAACCATAGACTAGTGAATAGGGTGTAGCTCCTGTAGGTGTGCGGACACTTGTGTGGTAGGCCCAAATTGTAGGATTGAGTTGGATATGCCAATTACGGCCAGCATCGTCGACTGTCTTCTTTAGGATTTTAAGGATTGTTTTGTTAGACGCCTCAGCTTGGCCATTGCCTTGGGGGTAATATGGTGTGGAGAAACGATGAGAGATATGGAAGCGGTCATAGAGTTCACGAACATCCTAATTTTTGAAGGGACACCCGTTATCAGTGATAATGGAAACAGGAATACCGTATCGGCAAATAATATAGTTGAGGATGAATGTAGCAATCTGTTTTCCAGTAACTTGTGTGAGAGGCACGACTTCAATCCATTTCGTGAAATACTCTGTGGCTGTGATAATGAATTTATGACCATTGGAAGAAGGAGGGTGAATCTTGCCTATGAGATCGAGTCCCCATTGACAAAAGGGCCAAGGAGATGCAAGCGGTTGAAGTTCTTGTGCTAGTGCATGTATGAGATCTCCATGAATTTGACATTGCTTACATTTCTTGACAAACTGGTATGAGTCTTTTTCCATATTGGGCCAGTAATATCCAGTCCTAATGAGTTTCTTGGCCAAGGTAGGACCACTGGCATGTGGACCACATATCCCTTCATGCACTTCCCGTAACGCAATCTGAGCTTCGTCGCTTTCTAAACATCTAAGAAGAGTGCCATCTAGACCTCGTCGGTATAGGATATCAGCTAAAATGACATATCGAGAGGATTGGCGAATGAAAGTGCGACATTGGTTATTTGATAGATCAGGAGGTAAAGTATTATCATGAAGGTATGTGAAGATGGAACCATATAACTAGGATTCAGGACCAACAACACATATTATTTTAGTAGGAGTGATCTCATATGATGGAACCAAAAGGTTATCCACCAAGAACTCATAGCGGGTCTCATTTAGAGGTAAATCGATCAATGAAGCAATTGTAGCCATGGCATCTGCGGCGCGATTCTGCTCTCTTGGTATCTGCTCAAAATCTATCCTTGTGAAGTATTGTTTCAGATCATCCACCATTTGTTTATAAGGCATTAGCTTCTCATCTTTTGTTTGGTAATCACCAGTTGCTTGACGGATGACAAGTTGAGAATCCCCAAAAACACGAAGTTCCTGGATCTTCCACTGAACTACAATCCGTAATCCAGTTGTTAATGCCTCATATTCCGCTATATTGTTAGTGCAAGGAAATGATAAGCGGTATGATTTTGGTATAGAATCCCCTTGAGGGGTTATAAAGAGAATACCAGCTCCTGCCCCATGCTGTGTGTATGAGCCGTCAAAGTACAGTTGCCATGGCTTTGCATGTGATATTGTTAAAATGGATTCATTTGGAAATTCTGAATTTAGAGGAACATCATCAATCATGGGGGCATCTGCTAACTGATCTGCGATGGCTTGTCCTTTTATTGCTTTTCTATCCACATACTCGATGTCGAATTCACTCAGGATCATTACCCATTTGGCCAGTCGCCCAGTAAGTGTTGCTTTATTGAGAAGGTATTTTAATGGATCAATTCTTGCAACCAACTTAGTCTTATGAGTGAGCATGTAATGTCGTAATTTCTGTGAAGCAAAGACCACGGCGAGACATGCACTCTCGATTAGTGTGTAGTTTAGCTCATATCCCACCAATGTGCGACTAATATAGTATATGGCCTTTTCCTTGCCCCCAACAATTTGTTGTGCTAAGAGTGCTCCCAGTGCTGTTGGAGTAGCTGATATGCATAGTAGCAAAGGCTAATCTGGAACTAGTGGCATCAGAACAGGCGGATTCAAGAGATAATCCTTGAGCGTCTGGAAAGCCTGTTGACAGTTATCATCCCATTTGAATTTGATATTTTTATGTAGCAGGTGTTGAAAAGGATTACACTTATCTGCAAGTTGTGCTATGAATCTTCGTATAGACTGGAGTCTCCCTTGTAAGGATTGAAGTTGACTGATATTTCTGGGTGGTGGCATGTCCAAGATAGCCTTGACCTTTGCTAGATCGGCTTCGATTCCTCTTTTGGACACAATGAATCCTAGGAGCTTCCCGGAGGTTACTCCAAAGACACATTTCTTGGGGTTTAATCTTACTTTGTATTTTTCCAACCGATCAAAGATGACTGAAAGTATGTCCAAATGTGTATCTCTGTCTACTGATTTACCCAAGAGATCATCAACATAATCTTCCATAGTTATGTGCATGAGATCATGAAAGATAGTAGTCATTGCTCTTTGATATGTAGCACCTGCATTTTTTAGTTCGAAGGGCATGACATTCCAGCAAAAAGTTCCCCAAGGACAAGTGAATGATGTTTTATGTTGATCCTCGAGTGCAATCCTGATTTGATTATAACCAGAAAATCCATCCATCAATGATAACATTTTGTGACCTGCCGTGAGATCAACAATCAAGTCAATATTTGGTAATGGGAAGTCATCTTTTGGACAAGCTTTGTTGATGTCTCTGAAATCTGTACATATTCTGATGCTGCGATCTGGTTTACTGACAGGCACTAGATTGGATATCCATTCAGGATAATCAATTGGGTGTATGAATCCGACATCCAATAACTTCTCCAGCTCTGCTTTGACTAGTAATGCCACTTGTGGATGCATTTTTCTTAATTTTTGTTTCACTGGCTTTGCCCCCGGTTTGACTATCAAATGATGCATTACCAAATCCAGATCCAGTCCAGGCTATCAGTGTATGACCATGCAAAGTTGATTTGTCGTTCCTTGAAGAAACTTATGAACTGTGACCTTTCGGACTCTGTCAATGATTTAGCCAGGAATATGTTATGTGGAACCTCTTCTATACCAATGTTTGTTTTGATAGTCTCCTCTACCAACATGGATGACTTTTCCTCATATGATGCTGGGAGAATGTCGAGCCTTCCATCTTCGGGTGCCTCAGAGAGGTTTTCGCCCTCAGATACGTCCTTTCTTTTTACTTTTTTGGGGTCAGATAGCGCCACAGTGTGGTTTTCGCCATAAGACCCTTGATTTGTTCTTATTTTCACATTTTTGCGACTGGAAGGTCCGACACCCTCATCAAAATATGCCACGCTATTGAGTTCTATAATGTATCCTGCTTTATGGTCTCTAGGGGGAAGATCATCCCGTATGCCTAGATAGTCAATAAAAGCTTCATCATTTTGGAATGTATCCAACTGTGCAGGTCCTTCATGATCCCAGTCAATGAGTTGGTGGTGAACAAGGGGAAGGCCGTTAATGTCTTCGAAGTTAGCGGGGCTAAGAGTGAAAATGTGATTATATTCGGGTATGTCAAGGTAATTATCGCGGTCATCGATGGCACTCTCCTCATCAGTCTCGATCGCGAACGAATCCAAATTATCATCACTAGTAGCGCATTCTGGGATAGGTGTTCTCATCCTATGTGATTTCAACCTAGTACCTTGAGACGAAGACTGTGTGGAATCCTCATGGGTTGTTTCTTGACCAACTCTGAACTTTTTATAAAATTCCTCTTCTTCTGTGGGTTCATCTGGCTCTCTAAATGTCTTGGTGAGCTCATAATCACTGGAGGATTTGTCTGAACCCCATTCCCATTCGTTGGAGTCTGTGGAATAGCGATCCTCTTGTTGAACTTTGGCAGCTTTGATTTGTAATGCTTCTTCTGTCCTTTTAGTGTGGATCTTGGAAGTCAGAAAACCAAGTCCCTTCGAGCGTTCCTTTTTGAAAGTCAATTCAGGTTGTAAAGGCTCAATGATGCCTTCCTTTCGTAACCCAAGAGGGCTTCTTCCATCATACCCAAATTTTTGTAAAATCTTGAAGCCTTTGCCATATTTCTCACAGGGTATATTGATGTGATCTTGTGTGTCATCTTCAATGTCTTTGTAAAGCATTTTGTATAGATCTTCCTCCTCCAGTTTGCCCCATTTTTGAAAGACAGTAGGGTCCCATTCGAGTATCATGACGGATACTTGTTTGTTAGGATGTGGTCTTCCATATTCTTTTGGAGAACTCATGACTTGTCGTAAGTACATGGTCTGATTTAAAGTGTATTCTCCCATGCCTTTGTCCTGAAATTTGCCTTTAAGCTCACCTTGTTTTGATGTCGAAGGTTTCAATGACTCAGGATCAACGTATGCGGAAGAAGGAACAACTTCATGATTACTGGGAATGATGGTTTCCGTATGTGATCTCAGGTTATTGCAATATATGAATGGATTAGGATCACCGTTAACTGTTACTTCGACTCCATTGTGAGGAAACTTAATGCATTGGTGATATGTCGATGGGACTGCCCTCATTTCATGAATCCAAGGATGTCCTAGCAATATATTATAAATGAGGTCTAGATCTAGGACTTGACAAACCACATCCTTTGTAACTGGCCCAATTCTTAGAGGTAAGGTGACTGTGCCCTTGGATGAGCGCTCTTCATCATCATATGCCTTGATGGTGATTTGATTTGTTGAATTTACAGCTTTGTCGGAATATCCCAATTGTTTGATAGTGCTTAATGTGCAAATGTTTAGACCAGCTCCTCCATCTATCAGGACTCGTTTGATTCTATGTTTGTGTATGAAGGCTTCAATGTGTAATGGTGCATTATGAGGCTGACTTACGGAGGCGTCATCGGCTTCTGTGAATGTAAGGGAATGTGGAATGGAAAGGTATCCCACCATGACTTGAAACTGGTCCATGTTCAGATCAGTAGGAACAACAGTATCTCTCAAGATTTTATTAAGAATGGCTTTATGTGCGGGAGATATGCGTAAGAGTTCAAGTATGGAGATGAGCACGGGTGTCTTCTCTAACTGTTCTACAAGGTCATACTCAGGTTTAGTTGATGAAGAAGCGGTGTTTTTAGTTGAAGCACCTGGCAAAGTAATTTTACCTCAACGGGTTGTAACATGACACTCAGAGGTAGGCTCGGAAGAAGATCCAACACCTCTTAGGACAATCTTGGGTCTCTGAGGAGGATTCTCAAGGTTTTTGTCCTTGATGATAATAGTAGAGACATGATTGTCCATCGAGATGTGATTGATAGTTGAATCATAGTTGTAAGGTGCTCTAGTATAGTTGGCTTGATCATCTGTGACTTTAGCTTTTCCTTTGTCATGTTTTGGGAATGGTTCCTTAAACATCTCATGTTCTTGATTGGATGAATGTCCCTCAATCTCAATATCACCTCTATCAATGAGATCCTGTACGATGTTCTTCAGTCGATGACAATTTCCTGTCTTATGACCCTTGCTCTTATGAAATTCACAATACTCATCATCATTCCACCAATTTGGTTTAACCTTTGGTTCATATGGAGGAAAATCTGGAACTGTGATCACCTTGTTTGCCACTAACTTCTTGAAAACTGACTCAAGTGGTTCTCCCAATGGGGTGTACTTCCTTCGTGATCTGGAAGTTGTTTGAGTATTCACTTGATTGTTTGTAGAACTTGATCCTAAAAAGATGACTTTAGGTTGCACTGTGTTCTTGTTTTTATTCCAAAATCTTGGCTTGTCTTTTCCTTTAAAGTCATCTTTGTTTTCCTTGAATATCTTAATGACTCCTTGTTCAATTAGGACCTTTTCTGTCGCTAAGCCTTTTTCAATGACGTCCTTGAAAGTGGACAAACAAGCTTTCCTTAGATCATAGCCAATGTCTTTGTTAACATTTTGTGTGAACATCTCTACCATTTGTTTTTGTGGAATTTCACAAGAGCATTTGCTAGCTAGATTTCTCCATCTTTGTAAAAATGATGCAAAAGACTCTCCCTCTTTTTGCTTGGTGTTGCACAAAGTAGTGACTGATATGTCTGTCTCTATGTTGTAGGAGAAATGTTGAATAAATGCCTCTGCTAAGTCACCCCATGACTTAATTCCTGGTGGAAGTTGGGAGAACCATTCCATAGCTTGATCATCTAAGCTTTGTGGGAATAATCTCATCAAATATGTCTCTTCTGAAGCTACTTCAATGCAAGCTATGAAAAATTGTCTTATGTGTGCCTTAGGATCCCCTTTTCCTCTATACTTATCAAATTTAGGCGTCACAAAATGTGTAGGAAATGGAGGCATTGGAATGTTCTTGTCGAATGGATAGGGACATATGTCTCTCATTGTGTATGTTGGCTTTGGTGTATTTATGTCCTCCATTTTCTTTTGTAAGTCCCTTATTTGTTGCTCCAAATTGCTCTTAGGTGGAGATCAACTTCTTGGACCATACCCCATGTTTGAGGCACCAATTGGAGGAGGAGCATGTTGCATATATGGATGATATTGATCATACAGATGTTCATATGGAGGAGGTCTATAGTGATGTGGCATATATGGAGCACTTGGTATAGATTCATGTTGAGGAACACCATATCTATTTTGCGCATGTATACCATATTCTACAGGCATGTCGTGTTCCATTGTGTTGCCCCCAAATTTGACATGAGGTTTCCTTGTGTCCAAATTTTGAGCATGCCTTTGAACATCCAATTGCTTTGGTTGATCCTTAGCATTAGTATGTGATTGAGCATATCTGTCTGCATAAGACTTCCATATTGGTCTACGAAGGTAAGTATCATGTGCTTGACCATGTGTATGTGGGACCTCTGGTTTTTGAAGCAAAGACGATGGTGATTCAGGCACCATATATGGTCCTCTATTTCCTCCACTATTAGGTCTCCTTTGATCCATGTTGGAGTGAGTTTGTTGCAAAGGTCGGTTTTCCATTATTTGAGACATGTCAAAATCATGAGGTATCTTGGCTCCACTTTGTGCCATCATGTGTAAGAAGTATTGTCTATCTCTCCTCATTATTTCCTCAACCAATCGATTGAAATGGGGATTCATAATGGATTCTTCCACATCTGCTGAATGTATTGATAAGTTGTCCAAATTGTCATTTTGTGTAGCATTGTTGTTTATAGTGTCCATGTTCTCAACATTTGGATTGTTTCTATAGGTATCCATGTCAGGTAATGTAGTATGATCAAAATTGAAAAAGATATCATTGTCATACTCATAAGAACTCATGTTTGCGGACTCTTGAGCCTCTTTAGTTTCTCTCCTAGATTTTTGAAGACGAGTTTCAAACATGAACTAGGTATTGACCAAGATGTGAGAGACTAGATGAAAATGGAAAGAGTATGGAAGACCAAGAGTTGAATGGAATGTAAATGAGTCTGAAGTGTACTTGCAATGTCCAAAGTGTAAGACCAAGTATGTATGTAGTAGAGTAGGTGTGACTTCCAAAGAGAGGATAGTTTCTCTTGATGAGGTAAGCTGACCTTGACTCTAAGTAAAACCAAATGAGACCCAAAGGTAAGAAACTTTGACGAGGGACCACTTAGCAAAGAAGTGTTGTATGTAATGTGTTGACAAAGTATGATGAGGACAAGCAAGTGACCTTTTGACTCAAGTTTAGACAAATGTGAATGTAATGTGAGATGTAAAGTAATGATGGACTTTGTGAGACCCAAGGACAGGTTGAATGCTAAATGAAACCTTAGAGAGATGACCTAGGAAGCTCAAGATTTCCGAAACTGACTGTGTTTGCTTGCTGGACTGTAACAGTTTTTTCAATTCTGGACACAGACGCGACTGTATACTTCACAGACGTGGTTTCCTGACACAGACGCTACTCTGTTTAACACAGACGTGCTTCTGAGATTTTCTTGTTTATGTTTGCTGGACTGTAAATTTTTTTTTTTGCAATTTTGAACACAGACGCGCCTGTATACTTCACAGATGCGGTTACCCGACACAGATGTGTTTCTATTCAACACAGACGCTGTTATAAACACAAATGCTATTATGCCCTTCACAGACGCGCCTAGACAACACAGACGCGGTTAAAACAGACACAGACGCATTTCTGTAAAATTTGTGCAATTTTTTCCAATCTGTGAAGTCGTTTTGTTGTGACCAAATCTGACTGTTTGACTGTTTTTCGTGACAAGAGGACACAATGTTGAAAAAGACTCAATGTTTGCAAGTGTTTAGACTGACAATGACTCCAAGAAAAGTGTGTTGTTTGATGTAAAATTGTTTTGCATACACTTGAAGACACAAAAGACACAATGTTTTTGCTGTTTGGTCTTGAATGTTTTGAATGTTTAACATAGGTCAAGCACAATTCTTATGGCTAGCCAAGACAATAGTTGTTGATCCCACATGGGGTTTTACCCCCGAGGCTACGCTATTCAGAACGGATACTTAGATGCTTGACCTCACTGGCTCCACCCTCGGCACTCACTTCTCGGGTCAGCCAAGCATCAGTCCCCATGAAAACTCCCCATGGCGAACTTTGTATCTCTACTAAGAACCGTATGTGTGTGCGCTGCTACCAGAGGTCCGACCTCCTGCCCCAACAACTAGAAGGATTTGGGCCTCTAAAACAAAATGGTGCTAGTAAGGGCATCCGCTCGTGTGGCCATACATGCGACACTTTCAGCTCTGTAAATACAGAAGGCTCCCAGCCGGTAGGGGTTACGCCCTACAACTGATCAAATAAATTTGATCAAACGGGTTTATGGGGAGACATAGTGTCGGTATGAACTAATCAGCACACGTTATTCATAGTTTTCACCATGAATACATTTGATTATAGTGGTTCAGATGAGGTGGGTTTTCCTCGCTACCACTTGGGTCGTTCTCTTCTCACTAGTAGTCCTAATGACCACACGGGAAGATAGGCCCTCTAAAGATTAAACAAAAAGAGCCTATTGCTCAAGACACAAAAGACAATGATTCAATTTTAGTGCACCAATGGAAGTGTTTGCTAGTCTATGAAAACAAGGCACACAATAAAAATAAAAAAACCTTGCCAAGGACCTACAACAAAGAGTTGTTAGTAGTTCGGGTTGTTTGAAATAATCATGCCTTCCTGCAAACACACAAGTTAGGTAAATTTTAAAACCCAAAAGACTTTATGAAATAGGGGCCTTCAGCCAAACGATTTAGCTTCCAAGGCAAGCTGCACCACTTTTGTTAGCTAGATCTGAAAATGTTAGCTCAAAATAAACCAGATTTGAAACCCTAAATGCAAAATCTGAAAACTGAATCAATAAAATTTCAAAATTTTGAAACAGGCAATACACAGACGTGATTACCCCCGACGCAAACACGACTCTGCGACACAAACGTGGTTCTATGAGGCACAGACGCTCGTAAAAACCACAGACGCTCTTTCCAAACACAGACGCGGGTAAAAATGACACAGACGCGCTTCTGTAACACAGACGCGCCTCCCTGGAACCTACAAAATGAGATATTGCTGGAACACAGATGCGGGTAAAAATGACACAGACGCACTTCGGTAACACAAACGCGGATCCCTGGAACCTGCAAAATGAAATATTGCCAAAACACAGACGCGGATCCAGTTGTCTCAGACGCACCTTAAAATCAAAAATGCGATCCGAAAGTGCGCAGACGCGAAAATACCAAAAATGCTGCTGAAAATGTCCTATCTGCAACTTCAAAAACACAAGATCTGCAACAAGGAGGTTAAATGCAAAGGGACAAGAGTCCCACCGGGCGTGCCAAAATGTATATGGTGAAAATGGATAACAATAACAATATTGAAAGGCTAAATGAATTCAACCACAAAACCCTAGCCTAACAACAACAAAGATCCACCATAACATGTGAAGATTACCTAAGACAATGCAAATCACATGAAATCACAAAGATTATACCATCACATGTCCAATAGGGTTTTGATCTCCATTCTTCCTATCTCCATCGATCTTGCTTGATATATTTGCTCTCAGATTTTATGTGCACAAGAGCTCAACAAAGAACGGAAAGTGGTTGCAAGTAGGATCGTAGTGTAGTCAAAATGATCATTAGGGCATTAAGTCATTAGGATGCTTGATTAGCATGAATGATTAGAATGATTGATTAGGGTTTGATAATGAAGGAAGCATCTCCTTATATAGAAGACACTATATGAAATGGAGGGATAAGATTGAGAGGTGTAAAAGGAGGTCGACTAGGATTAGAGGGTAGGTAGAAGAAATAGTAAAATAATGAAAGGGGTAGGTAGTGTAGGAATTAAGAGATGAATGACATGTGTCATGTGTAGAAAAAGCTAATGAATTAATTAAATAAATAAAGATTTATTTAATTAATAGAAGAAGTGGGATCAATTAAATAAATAAAATATTTATTTAATTTAGGAAAAGGATAATTTAAATAAATAAATGTATTTATTTAAATGAGAAATAAGGCTAGAAGAGGATAAATGAATTAATTAAATAAATAAAGATTTATTTAATTAATAGAAGAATTAAGCTTAGATAATTAAATAAATAAAATATTTATTTAATTAGACATGACAATTTTAGGTGTCTACACCTATCACACATTATTTTGCTCTTATTGCTAGGATGATAGGAATTTTCTCTTGTTGCCAGGATTATAGGAAGCAAAACATTCATTGTAGACGTCCAATTCTTAGTGCTTGACATCAATGATAGACACAATGCCAACAAACTCCCCCTTTGGCATTGATGTCAATATTGATAGTAATTGTACTCTTGCTCCCCTTGTCTAAATGCATTGTATTTAAGGATATTTAGGATTTCAAAAATCATCATTCTTTGCACTGCTACTACTACAACTTCTTGTTATATGATTCTCAATCAAAACAAATTAGGAAATTGTCAAAACTAAACATAGTCAACAAACTCTCTCAATACCACTGAAATATTATCAAACCATATCAACATGAATAGATCAAATCAAAACTGAACTGCTAAAACAAAATTGAAAACACAGTACTAAAAACACAATTACTTCTCTATCTCCCTCTTTGACATCAATGCCAATGGGGAGAAACATGAGGTTTCAGGTAAAGAAAGATAACAAGCAAAAGCTCTCCCTAAAACCAAACTACTGTGAAGATAAATTAATGAAGAAAGGAGAAGGGTAAGACACCCAACCTCTGTCTCAACTTTTCAAAGACCTCCTTTGCCAAGGGTTTAGTGAAAATATCAGCTACTTGGTCTATGGTGGAAATATAACTCATAGTAATTGTATTTGCTATAACTTGCTATCTCAAAAAGTGATATCTAATATCAATATACTTTGTTCTTAAGTGTTGAACAAGATTTTTAGAAATATTGATTGCTCTGGTGTTATCACACAAGATGGAAATTGGTTTAGGAACTTGTGTACAATATGAGGTTGCAACTATATACTCTTCCTCTAGACATAGATATTAACTCTTGTTTTTTTCTATGTCAACACACAAGTCTATCTCCTAAAAAGAAAGCTGATCCACTAGTACTCTTCATGTTATCTAGGCACCCTGCCTAATCAACATCAATATAGGCAATTAAAGAAAAATCATTATGTCTAGGATACCACAAACCATAGTCCAATGTGACTTTGATATATCTAAAGATCCACTTGATTGCATTGACATGAGACTCTTTAGGAGAAGATTGAAACCATGCAACTAAACACAATGTCTACATAATATTAGGCCTAGATGTTGTGAGATATAGTAAACTTCCTATCATTGACCTATATCTAATTTGATGAGCATCAAATGAATCATCAATCTTACTCAACTTGCAACCTATTACCATAGGTGTTCCCACTAGTTTACATGCATCCATATTAAACCTTTTAAGTATCGAGCTCTTGCATACTTATTTTGTGATAGAAATAAACCTTGTTCAAGTTGAGAGATTTGCAATCCAAGGAAAAAGGACAATTCTTATAGACATTTCAAATTTTGATTGCATGAGGTTAGAAAACATTTTCCACATATCATCATTGTTGCAACCAAAAATAATGTCATCTACATAAACTTATACAACAAGTACATCCCCACCTTGTATCTTAACATATAAATTGTTGTCCACATCTCCCCTTGTGCCTATAGATGCTTATCCAACCTAGAATACCAAGCTCTAGGAGCTTTCTTCAAACCATATAAAGACTTTTTCAATTTATAAACATGATCAACACTTCCTTCACATGTGAAACCTTCTAGTTGTTCCATATAGACCTCTTCATCAAGATATCCATTAAGAAAGGTTGCCTTAACATCCATTTGGTAGATTTTGAAATTTTTAAACACTAAATTGGCAAAGAATATCCTTATGGCTTCAAGCCTAGCCACACCTGTGCAAATATTTCACCAAAACCTATACCCTCAACTTGAGAGTATCCTTTACAAACAAGTCTAGCTTTGTTCCTTACAAACTTACCATGTTCATCTAATTTGTTTCTAAATATCCACTTTGCACCAATAAAATTCTTATCTTTAAGTGTAGGGACTAGTTCCCAAGTTTTGTTCTTTTCAATCTCACTCAATACCTCCTCCATGGCCTTGATCCAACATTCATCTTTGCTAGCCTCAGTATAGTTCTGAGGTTCTATCGCTGATAACAAACAAAAAATTGCTTGGTCACTTGATAATGCAAATCTTGTTCTGGTTAGAACCCCATCATCTTTATCTCTAATTATTTGTTCTTGTGGTTGATTCTTTAGCAGTGTCTTGGGGGGAGTTTTAGATCTTGTCACCCCAATGACAGGAACATGTGCAGGTGTCTTTATCATAGTATCTACCAATTTTCTTGCTAACTCTTCTTCTTTAGGAGTTTCCACTACGACTTCTGAATCATATTCTTCCTCAATATTTTTAATATTTTTTTTGTCAACCCATAACTTTTAATCAACCTTTACATTAGCACTCTCAACTATCCTTTTTAGCCTTTTATTGAAACACTTATATGACTTACTGTGTGTAGAATAGCCAAGGAAAATACCCTCATCACATCTTGACTCAAAGCTACCCAAACTTTCATCATCTCTTTTAATGAAACACTTCCAAAAACCTTAAAATACTTAACAACGGCTGACTTACCATACCATAATTCATAAGGTGTGTGCTTGGATTTAACCCTTAATTGAGCTCTATTTAGTGTGTATACTGTTTTAGGAACAACTTCTTTCCAATACATATCAGGTAACTTTGCTTCATCAAGGATTATTATAGCCATCCCTTTCACTATCCTATTTTTTTTATCTCTACCACCCCATTTTGTTGGAGAGTTTTAGATCTTGTCACCCCAGTGACAGGAACAAGTGCAGGTGTCTTTATCATAGTATCCACCAATTTTCTTGATAGCTCTTCTTCTTTAGCAATTTCCACTACGACTTCTGAATCAAATTCTTCCTCAATATTTTCAATTTTGTTTTTGTCAACCCACAACTTTTCATTAACCTTTACATTAGAACTCTCAACTATCCTTTTTAGCCTTTTATTGAAACACTTATACAACTTACTGAGTGTAGAATAGCCAACGAAAATACCCTCATCACATCTTGACTCAAAGATACCCAAACTTTCATCATCTCTCTTAATGAAACCCTTCCAAAAACCTTAAAATACTTAACAACGGTTGGCTTACCATACCATAATTCATAAGGTGTGTTCTTGGATTTAACCCTTAATTGAGCTCTGTTTAGTGTGTATATTGTTTTAGGAACAACTTCTTTCCAATACATATCAGGTAACTTTGCTTCATCAAGCATTATTATAGCCATCTCTTTCACTATCCTATTTTTTTTTATCTCTACCATCCCATTTTGTTTAGGTGCTATAGTAGTAGCATATTATCTTTTAATGTCATGTTGTTCACAATAATTTTCAAACTCTCTTCAAGTATATTCTCCACCTTTGTCTGATCTCAAACACTTTATCTTCAAATTCGTTTCCTTTTCAACCATTTTTCCAAACACTTTAAATTTGTCAAATGCTTCTAATTTGTGCTTCAAAAATGTTACCCAAGTAATCCTTGTATAGTCTTGAACCAAGAGCATGAAGTATCTCTCTCTATTAATAGCTCTTATTTTAGTAGGACCATACAAATGTATATGGACAAGCTGCAATGGTCTAGTGGATGAATAATCTTTTAATGCAAAATTGATCGTACTTTATTTCCCTTGTTGACACTCTTGTAAATGTTGTTTGTGTTACTACTTATCAAGTTGCCATTAGTTATATGTTCAAAGTTATTCTATATACTCTAGTTGGTTATCTCTACCGAGATATTCAGTCGGTATGAACAGTCTAGTCGGTTACAGAAGAAAGTAGTCTCAGAATGTAGTATACACCGAGCTGTCTACTGAGTATCATTTCATGTCTACCGAGCAGCAAAGATGACACACTGAGTTGATATACACCAAGTGAAATGTGTTACTAGATTCATTGAACCTGGACATACGTATGAAAACGTGTTACAAGATCGAGGAACATCTAACCGCTATCACATTGGAAATTGCACTTAAAGATTGTGTATGATTTTGAGGTCATCTAACCAATGAAATAATTTGCATGGTTATTCATTCAATAAATCATATTTGTAAGATCAAAGCAATGAATGGATCACTGTCATAAGAGATCTATTTATATGGCATGAGTTAAGAATTAAAAAGTGTGTGTATGAGTGTAAGAAGATTGTTACAGAGACACAGAGGTCACCAAGAAGGTTTTCAGAGAACAGTCGAAGAACAGAGTAAACAGAAGGGTTTACCGAGTTACTATATGGGTTACCGAGGTATGTTATAAGCAAGGTAACTTATTCTGAGCACTAGAATCTGCTATAACATTCCAGATGTAAAGTTGCATATATTTGTAATAATTTTATTATAATATTTTGAAGTTGTAAGAGAAACCTTTAACAGGGTAAAAGACTCTAATCAAGTCTATAAATTGTAAAGCCTCTAACCAGGTGCAACATTTAGTTTAAGTGTTGTAAAATCCTTCAGCAAGGTAGATCTAATAGATCTTGTTACTCCTAATAGGGTAAGCTATCAGAAATAGCTAAACATGTAGCTCTAACTGAGCACTCTTTATTATTGCAGTAGTGAAGTTGTGGGTGCCATCCCCACCGCAGTTTTTCTCTCTAACCAAGAGTTTCTGTGTAACCAAAATATATGTGTTATGGAGTGAATCATGTACGATTGTTATCTATTTGTTTTAGCTTTATATTATGTTACTGCACTATTCGGTTTATGCATAACAGTAAAGTTATTATTGAAGAAAATTATTGGAGTACTGATTCACCCCTCCCCTCTCAGTACATTAGCTTTCCATATTGGGCCTAACAATTGGTATCCTTGCTTGACTCTTGGAAAAGGGTTTAACTGCCTAAAGAGAAAGATCTTATCAATGGAAGGCTATAAACAATCTTGGAGGATTGTATATCTACAAGAAGAGCTGGATCATGCTAATCAAGTGATTGCAGACATGCAAAGACAAATGCAAAAATCTCTTAAAGTAAGAAGAAGATTAACTGATGATTTGCAGGATTCTCAAGAGTTAGTGGAACAAATTGGAACATCATCTGAGAATAGTATAACTGAAGAAACTGAAGAAATGATTGGAGTATTGAAAGAAAAGAACAAAGCACTGGCTGATCAACTGAAAGCAATGAAAAGAGAACATGAACATTTCAGCACACAGATGACTGAAAATCTTGATGCATTGAGGACAACCAAGAATAAAGTAAGAGATCTAGAAAGAGAGAAACAACAACTTGAAGTCTTAGTATCTAATAAGAATGATGAAATCACAAGGTTGACTAGAATTCAACAAAATCTGTCAGATCAACTAGGTTATGCACATCATGAAGCAATTCTAAAAAATGATGAGAATCAAGCATTGAAACTTGAAGTATCAAGGTTGACCGATGAACTTGAATCAGAGAAGAAATCCAAAGAAACACTGAAGAAGAGTTATGAAGTATCAAAGATGCTGGATGAGCAACTGAATACGAGAAGACCCAACAAGGATGCAGGACTCAGTTACAAAGGAAAAGACTCTACCAAGAAGGGAATTCATACTACTGAGAGAGGAGAATCATCAAAGAAAGATGGAATTAAAAGAAAGAAGCCTATTTGCAACTACTATAGAAATCAAGGTCACATTGCCAACATGTGCCAAATCAGAAAAGGTAAGCAACCAAATGTCACTAAGTCTAATGGTTATTGTTACAATTGCAATAAATATGGTCACACATCTAATCAATGTAGGACAAAGTCTGTTAACAATTATCAGAAGGCAAAATTCAAAGGGTTTTGTAAAAACTACAATAGATATGGACATAGTACCGAGAAGTGCTGGCTTAAGCAAAAGAACTATATGTGGTCTACACACCGAGCAAATGCTAGAGGTTACCAAACTCACACACATCCTTACCGACAGTATTCTGCAGTACCATGGGATTACAATACAAGGATATGGTGTGAATGTTGTGGAAGATATGGACATATAAGTGCCAACTATTTTATAAGGTTTGGGATGAACAACCGAAGATCATGGAGAAATCCTGGTATGGCATGTTTTCATTGTCACAAAGTTGGACACTTGGCTGGAGATTGCAGAGATCAACCTAGAAAAGACACTGAAGAAATAAAAGACAAATTAAAGATGATTTGGAAAAAGAAGGAAATTGTGTCAAATGAAGAAAGCACCTTACCTACCGAGTTAGGTGCACCTATTCCAAATTAATCGGTAAAGGTATGAAGGGACTGCATTCTCTTAAGGTTGAAATCTTAACAGTTCCTATTTTATTATATACTTAATTCAAAATCTGCATAGTTAAGATGTATTAGTAAGTTTGAAATACTATCAAAGTCTTTTGAAGCACTATATAGGAAAACTGTCAAGTCAGTGAATACAGGAAACCTGTCTAGTCGGTGAATGAAGGAAGTTTGGTTACTCGGTTAAAACGGAAAAAGGAGAGTAAATCGGTTAAAGAGGAGCCAAGTGCATTTAATGTTTTTGACCTAACCCGCACAGAGCCTGATAAGGCATATGGTGTACTTAAAAGCATTTTCGCAGTCATTTACAGTTACCAAGTTTTCGAGAGAGCAGAGCAAAGCGAATCCAAGGCGATCAAAACCTCCTACAAAGCAAATTCAAGGTATTTACATCAATCTCAACACATTGTTAAGCCGATTTACCAATCTTATCTAGTTGCCATTATCTGCTAATTATAAAGCATTAGTCGTTTGAAAATCCTAAAACCCTAAGGATCCTTTGTTAGCTTTTATCTAAAATCTATAATGGCGCCCAAGATCCAAGATCCCATAGTTGTCAAGAATGTAGAGAAGCCCTCTATAAAATACTCTTTGACTCCCAAAGTTGCTTCTGAACCGGATGACAAAACTGCTTTTTCACTCATCCTGGATAGAGTGTTGTTAGTAGAGGATGTGAGATTCTTCACCAAATATCGTGTTGAAGAACTCGGTAATGTTGAAATCAGAGACACCTATGATGAGTTGTGTACCGATGGTAAATTAAATAGCAAGTATGAGCACATCAAGATCAAGGGATTAACTGAAGCCCTAACCTATCCCCATGTGTTCAAACCCCAATGGGTCAAGTTTCTTCTAAGCAGAGTTCACGATGATTTCATGTGGCTAGAAGAGCAACCATTTAAGATTACCAAGGAAATCATTCATCTGATTACCGGTTACCCCATTTATGATCATGCTCGAGCCCAAAAGATGATATCACAGAAGGAATTGATCAGTTTAACCAGAGTAGAATCTAATTGCAGAGGATTGAAATTGAACAATATCACAGATGAAGAACTAAAATTTGCCATTAGAGTAATGGGCTATTGTTTCTTTCAATCGGCAAGGGAAAACAGTGTACCCTATGCAGCAGTAGACCTGGCTTACAAAATTGTGAAAAAGGGAATGAAAATTGACCTATGTGAGGTGTTGCTGAAGAACCTATTTGAAAATCTAAACACCATCAGGAAGCCGAAGAAGAACAACTCGGCTAATACTCTAAAGTTTGGATCATTACTGGTATGCATGTTTTTCTATTTTGAAAAATTCTTTCCATCAGTCGATAAAGTTGTTTGGGAACTACACCGACCAATCACCCATCAGATTAATGACTTCATTAAGAAGTTAGGAGATAATTTCAATGATATTTTGGATGATTACTTCAGTAAATTTCAAGAGAAAATGCATAACAGATATAGGATTCCACCCCAGCTAGTGGAGAAATACAAAAATGATATATGTTTTGAAGTTGACACCGTTTACTGTTATGTGAATGCTGTGGAACCGAGGACTCAATCTTTGTCACCGATGGGTTACGAGATTGATTTTGATATCACACAACAACAAATTGATGCATTTCTTACATTGCCGAGGCATGCTACCGAGTTGAGGTATGGAACCTATGAGGAAGCGTAGGAAAAGGTAAAGATGAGCATAGTAGTACCCAAAGCTACAAGAAAGGCAACAAAAATGATAAAGGCATTGTCAGAGAAATTCGGAGAAGACTCTTCCTCTACACCTATCAAAGGCACCATTACCATCACCGAAGAGGAATCTGAAGCCCAAGAGGCAGCTATAACACTGAGCACTGAATTGCTTAAGGGAAAAGTGTTGAAGAGAAAGAAACAGGACACATCAAAGGCCTCACCGACTCCACCTCCAGTAAAGCGACCTAACACAAGAGCATCTGCAGCCTCACCGAGTAAGAAAACAAAAAGTGTTACTGCTCCCAAGGCAACAAAGACCTACAAGAAATCTACTCGGAGACTCATTTTGGCAAAAGAGTCTAGTGATACTGAATCAGAGGATGCAAGCAAATTCCAGATTGTCAAGAGCAAGAAGGTAAATATACATAGTGTTGAAAACTTTTGTGCTAATCTGAAAGAATATGGAGGATTTGGTTCATTTAGATATGTCAAGTATGAAACCAAAAATAATGATGAGAAGAGACAAATTGAAGAAGCTGTCATCTGCACACTTCTAAAATTCTGGTTAGCTCCATTGGAACTAGCTAAGTCACTTTCGAATGAACTTTACTTGCATATTGATAATAGATGGAAGTATGCAATGGACTAGGAGAAACATATCAGAGAGAGAAGTCTGGTTCATCTATTTCCTGACATGTCAGTAGCTGAAATTAAGGAACATCTAACAACCTACAATTGAAAGTTTCTTGTCAAATAGAGAGCCTTAAAACTGATGAATGGGCTGTATATTGAAGTGGAAAATGAGACAAAAGCAAAGTGGCAGGAAATCTTTAAAGTCAAGGATGCCGGTGTGCAAGCTACAGTTGAAATTGTTGATGTCACCGAGCAAGATCCTGATGTTACCGAATGAGACCCTGCTGACACCATTCAAATAGATGAAGATGTCATGGATACAGAGGCACCAGAACAGGAAATGATAGAAGGCAATGCATATGCAAAACTTGTATCTAGTGAATCAATCTTGGAACAAGTTCAACCTTATCTACTAGTCAAGCAACTTGTCTCAACTGAAACTCGTCATGACACAGAACAAGGCACTGAAGGTCACAAGTCTACAATAGGAGAAGGTACTACTCAAGAACAAACATCTCAAGCACCTTCTAACATTGAGAATGTTGCAACTAAGACACCAAGTACCGAGACACTGAAGGACTCTATAGAGGCTAAAGGAACCGATCAAAGTGTTGCCTCTATCGAGCAACCTACCGAGGGTCATCAAGCCTCACAAGCCCTTGTCTTAGTTCCATCGGTGAAAGGTAAAGAAAAGAAGATGAAAAAGCATAGTTTGAAAGTTGATTTGTCAAAACCAATAGTGTTACCCAATGTAGACATATCAAAATTAAAGGGGCAAGCACTCATTGATTTCGGTGAACTGTGCAAAGCAAAGGTTGAACAAGAGAAGCAAATGGCCATTCAAAAGAAAAATAAGGTACTTCAAAAGGTAAAGGCACTCTTAATAGATATGCTACCTGAAGTTACTGTATCAACAGATGCAGCCATCCACATTCAACTGGATGAACTCCTAACAAAGATAGAGACATCTGGAGTAGATGCATCAGAGTATTTGAGCAAGCTAAAAGACAAAGAGCTCATTGCAAAAATGATAGAAGAGGTACAGAAAGCTATAGCTATTGGCAAAGTTAAACTTGTCAAATTTATTGCTGAGTTGACTCCTCAACTCAAGCACATTCTTTATTTATTTCAGAAACTCTACACATTTTCTTTATTCATTAAAGACATTAAGAATAAAACAGAGGCAATTGAGAAAGAGATCACTGATCTCTCAAGCAAGTTGACCACAGAGCCAAATTTAGTTCAACATTTTTATACAAAGCTACAACAGCTCATGGCTCAACAATTGGACCTAAGAAATGAAGAACACAAGATCCAGATGGACATAATGACACTTCAAACATTATTCCTTCCTCATCTTTCATCCGTCCAAGAACAGATCAACCAAGCCACCTCCTTATCTACTACACAAGAGGGAAGCACTCTAGATGGCTTAATATCATTATTGGCTGATATTCAAGCACAAAATTCTTTAATGTAAAGAATGCCCTCTCAGTCACTCTCACCGAAGCCCGGACCAAGTACAAATCCATTTTTGATCAGTTACCACCCTCGAATGGTAATTAAGTTTTGATGTTTGTCAAAAAGGGGGAGTGATATGATATAGTATTAGAGGAGTGATACAGTATTGGGGGAGTGTAGCATTCAAAGCATCAAAGTATAAAATCAGACAAAAGGATTATAGTATACAGGGGGAGTATACCGAGCAGAGCAAGCAGAGTATCCAAGTGTAGTGCATCGAGCAGTAAACATAACAGTAAGCAAAGCACATAGAATAGATCACCAAGCATGCAAAATCCAAATTTTTGTACAGTATTACGATAAGGGGAGTATATTTGGATATATTATATTATTGACTATTGTATATACTATCAACATAGTCAAATTTTGCAAGTATATAGATTATTGAGTTATAACTTTGAAAGTAGTTTTTGTCAAACATCTCAACTAATGTCAAAAGGGGAGATTGTTACTACTTATCAAGTTGCCATTAGTTTTATGTTCAAAGTTATTCTACATACTCTAGTCGGTTATCTCTACTGAGATATTCAGTCGGTATGAACAGTCTAGTCAGTTACAGAAGAAAGTAGTCTCAGAACGTAGTATACACCGAGTTGTCTACCGAGTATCATTTCATGTCTACTGAGCATCAAAGATGACACACCGAGTTGATATACACCAAGTGAAACGTGTTACCAGATTCATTGAACCTGGACATACATATGAAAACGTGTCACAAGATCGAGGAACATCTAACTGTTATCACATTGGAAATTGCACTTAAAGATTGTGTATGATTTTGAGGTCATCTAACCAATGAAATAATTTGCATGATTATTCATTCGATAAATCATATTTGTAAGATCGAAGCAATGAATGGATCACCGTCATAAGAGATCTATTTATACAACATGAGTTAAGAATTAAAAAGTGTGTGTATGAGTGTAAGAAGACTGTTACAAAGACACAAAGGTCACCAAGAAGGTTTTTAGAGAATAGTCGAAGAATAGAGTAAACAGAAGGGTTTACCAAGTTACTATATGGGTTACCGAGGTATGCTATAAGTAAGGTAACTTATTCTGAGCACATAGAATCTGCTATAACATTCCAGATGTAAAGTTGCAGATATTTGTAATAATTTTATTATAATATTTTGAAGTTGTAAGAGAAACCTTTAACAGGGTAAAAGACTCTAATCAAGTCTATAAATTGTAAAGCCTCTAACCAGGTGCATCATTTAGTTTAAGTGTTGTAAAATCCTTTAGCAAGGTAGATCTAATAGATCTTGTTTTTCCTAAAAGGGTAAGCTATCAAAAATAGCTAAACATGTAGCTCTAACTGAGCACTCTTTATTATTGCAGTAGTGAAGTTGTGGGTGCCATCCCCATCGCAGTTTTTCTCTCTAACCAAGAGTTTCTGCATAACCAAAATATATGTGTTATGGAGTGAATCATGTATGATTGTTATCTATTTGTTTTAGCTTTATATTATGTTACTGCACTATTCGGTTTATGCATAATAGTAAAGTTATTATTGAAGAAAATTATTGGAGTACTGATTCACCCCTCCCCTCTCAGTACATTAGCTTTCCATATTGGGCCTAACAATTTGTTGGTTTGTGAATGGGTGACATGCCTCTAACATTCTAATTTCTACTCAGTTTGACAAGATTATCAAAGTTTAAATGCCCAAGCCTTTTATGCCACAACCAACTCTCATCTACCTGTTCCATAAGACATATATCTTTATGATTATCTCTACTTGTGATATCTTTTGAACTATAGACATTTCCACTAGTCCTCTTACCTATTGCAATTGTCATTCCTAATTTTCTTTTTATCTCACAACCTTGAGTATTGAATACAACATTGTAACCATTATCACAAATCTAGTTTATACTCAAGAGGTTATGTGTTAAGCCTTCTACAAAATAGACATCATGAATAAGAATATTATCATCTAATAACAAAGTTCCTAATCCTTTGAAATGCCTAGAAGTGTTATCACCAAATCTAACAAATCATCTGTCATAACTTTCAACATTGATGAATTTCTCTCTGTCACTAGTCATGGGGGGGAGGGGGTGGTCAATATCAGACATATCATCATTATATAGATAACCACTTCCATGGTTGAATTTTCTCCTTCATTCATGTGGTATTTGGTCCCACCTACTATGTTTTGATTGATTGTTCTATCTAGTTCCTTTCCTTTGGTCTTCTCCTTATTTTTACAACTTCATTATATGTTTTGACAAACTCCTAAAGTCCTTTTAATTTGTAGTCTTTAATGGTATTCACCCATGTGTGACCATATGAGACATCGACTAGATTGACCCTTATTGTGCCATCTTCTAACATCTTTTCAAACCTAAATTTGGAGATGTTCATATTGGCAATTACCTGCAATGCAACATTAAAAATGATGAGTCTCTTAAATGACTTAGCAAGCACCCTCCTTACCCCATTAAATTTATCCTCATTCCTAATTTTCCAAATTTTCCAGAGTATTTCAACAAAAAGAATATGCCAAAAATAATTAAGGTTCTATTTCATATTCATAATAACACCAAAGATTATTTCAGATTGAATAATGTTTTCATTCCATCCTTTCATGTTAGAAACAAAAAGTTTCCAAATTTATTTGGCAATAAAACATTCTAGAAAGATATGCTTTATGCTTTTTGGTTTTTAACAAACATAACATATATAGTTATTATTAACAATATCTTTGAAAGGCAGTTTTTGTAGCAAAAATAACCATTTAAAGCAAGGTTTTTTAGGTTCCACATTATTATTTCAATTTCTAACTTAAAAACATCACTCCATTCCTTATTATTGAAATTAACTTGCCATGCATTGTTAAGGTATTTTATTTGATCATCATTACTACACAATGCATTATAGATTAATTTGGCATTAGTATTCATAATCAAATCACCATCAATCCATTTTGACTGTAGAAATCTCTTCTCATCCCAAGTGGAGACCCTTGGTAGGTAGAGACGAGTTTGTGATTCCCTAAGAACATTAGAATTCCTCTAGTTAGAGCTAAGGAGCTCAAATTCTAAGCTTAATGAAACCCATGATTTCAATTGCCCATCCACCATTATATCCTTAAAGCATCTAATGCCTCTATTATACCAATTTCTAGCAGAACACACTTGTAATGAGGCAAGGGGTTTATCATTGTGAAACAAATTCTACTATATAGATCTTTTGCCACATATGATGTCATCATCAACAATGACTCCATTGTGTGTGTTGAGACCCCTCATCCTTTATCAAGCTTTTTAGATGGTTCAAAATACTCTAGGTCCCATAGTAACTATTGGGACTTACCAACTAGAAGGTCATTAAGGGAAAGAAGCTTCCAAGCTTTGGCTTGTTTGGGAACAACCAGTTTAAGTTTATTTCTGACTAAGACATTTCACAGTTCATCTCCCTCTAAATATCTAAAGATCCACTTTGTTGCCAAAGCAATGCCTTGTAGCTTAAGGTCTTTCAAGCCAAGGCCACGTCTTTTCTTTTTTTTAATCTTTAACACCATTTCCACTCGAGTGGTCTTTATTGTTACCCCTGCCATTCGACTAGAGGAAACTTGGGTAATTTAGTTTTGGATATCATTGATCTAGTAGCAACTAAATAAACACACCAAGGAATAATAAACACTATATGAAGAGAGAACTTTTTGACAAACTTGTATTCTACCAACTAATGATAGATATTGTTTATTCTATTTACTAAGTTCTTTTTATCAATCTTTCTTTTAATCCATAGCCACATTTCCTTTAAGTTGGTCCAGATAGAAAATGGAATACCCAAATATCTCACCTATTAGGATGAACCCACCCATTGAAATCCATATTTAGTGAACCACTTTGGGGGGGATTCCTCCCAACTAAGCACGATAGATTTGGAGTTAGATATTTTTCCTCAAGAGGCATAAAAAAAAACCTTCATCTTTGTCATGAGTGAATCCATATTGCCTTTTTCCAAGGTGATGAACAAAGCAGTGCCATCGACAAATTGAATATTTGGTAGATCTTCCTTATTAGGAAGGGAAATGCCTCTTATTTTAGGAGATGAGTGAATCTTTGAGCAGATAAAATATAGGATTCAAGGCAATAAAAAATGATGCAGAGGTCAAGGGACACCCCCGCTTGATTGATCTCTCTAGGGGAAACACTTTGTCAAAGATCTATTGATATCTACTTGAGCAGATGCATCCTTCAATAATGTTTACACAATATGGTAGAATGAGCCAGGGAAACCAAATACTTCTAGCATCATTAGCAAAAAAGGCCACTCTACTCTATCATATGCTTTTTCAAAGTTCAATAGAAACATGGCTACATTCTAGTTTGTCTCCTTAGCCTAGTTCATGGCTTCCCAATTGGTCAACAAATTTTCTAATATATATCTTCCCTTAATAAACCTAGTTTGGGTGTTGCTTACAAATTTGAGAAGGATCTAAATTAACCTTAAGCAATTATTTTTGCTACAATCTTATATGACACATTTAGTAGGGTAATAGGCCTCCAATTCTTGATGAGGGTTTTATCACCATCCTTTGAAAGGAGTTTTATCACACTTTTGTTAATTATTTTCCTTAAAGAGACCTTGTTAGTGGCTTCGTTGTAGACTTGCAGTAAATCCTCATAGATAGAATTGTTATTTTGCTTATAAAATTCAATGGGGAGTCAATCAAGTCTAATATACTTGTCATTATTAAGGGTACTTATAGACTTTTGGACCTCTTTTAGACTAATAAAATTACTCAATGAATGATTATTTGCTTCATATATCTCTTTTAGGTATGAGTTTATTACAAATTTCTCCAGCTTCTTGGCATTTTGTAGTATTTGCTTGTGTGGTGAACAAATCCTTATACCAGTGAAAGAAATCATCCTTTATTTCATCCTATAAATTAATGGCTCTATCATTTTCCCATATATTATCAAAATTTTCTCTATATTCTTTTTGTCTTAAGATATTGAAGAAAAACTTTTGAGCCTTTGTCCCCATTCCATAACCAATTGGTTTTGGACCTAACTTTTAATCCTTAAACTTTTTTAGTTTGCAACCTTCTAAGATTATCTTTGACTCTAGTAATTCTATCATAGAGGTCCCATTGTTGGGGATTGTCTTGAATTTAAGCCTCTACATTGCAAATTTCTTCATTGAGTTGGTTTTCCACCTTCCAATGGTCTTTGGCCTTCTTTTGACTGATGGTGGACTTTCCAACTATAGATGTTTTGTTCCCACTTGTCAATAGCTGATTTGTCTTTCATACCCCAATTCTTAAGTTGTCTGATCATAAATATTGCATAGTTACAATATTAATCCTTAAGTAATATGGTATTAAGGATGAAATTCTTGTCTCTATTGATAACTAATCTTAAGTCCTCTTTGTATACAATGTTAGCCTGCATGGGGTGATGATCAAACAAAGTGCACAGGGTGACCCATATACTATTTCCCTTTTCATCTTTGTTTAAATTGAAGACATATCTAATAATAAATTATCCTCCCACCCTGCTAAAAGTTACACCATGTGTAGCAAATAGATTTTACTCTTTCTACCTTCTAATGGATCAAAAAGTTTAAGTTTGTTCTTCATTTTAGACCAGAAGTGCCTTTCATTACCATTCCATTCATCTTTACTCCCTCCACTTTTATCTTCCTGATGTTTCACCATATTAAAGTCACTGCCTACAATCCAATTTACATTAGGAAGGTTGAGCTTTCATTTACATAGTACAATTCTACCTCTGTAATCATTAGGAGCATATACATAGCATAGTCCCATTTTCACGTTATCTTTCTCTATGATAATCCACACTACTTGATTGCACGGTGAGGAACCATGATCAATTACATGATCCACTCATTTATTGGATAATAGGATCACAACTTCACCTTTTCCCCTCTCATGTTTAGTACTAAACTGAGCAACATCTTTCTAGATACATCTCATATTGACATCTAGTGTAAATTTTGTTGCTTTAACTTCCTAAAGAAAAACTACATCTTTTTGTTTAACAACATTGAGGAATCTTTTTGCAATATACTTCCTATCTGGGGATTCTAACCCCCTTACACTCCATGAAATGCAATTCATATTCATCATAGGCATTATTAATAAATTTACATTGGCTTCTTAAAATGAACTTGGGTAGCCTATCTCCTTTCTCCATTCTCTTTTGAATGGGAGAGGCCGATTATTTACCTCTACCTCTCCTTTTGTGTTTAAGCACACTAACCTAGCCATTTCCTACTGGTACTAACTTCTCATTAGATTCCTCCTTTGAATGCACTTTCCTCTTCCCCTTAGTGTCTTCTAGGATAGGGTTTTCACCATAAGCCTAGAGAGGGAATATTGTTGTAGTGTCCTAAAATTGCACACCTTGCAATTTTCGATCGCATTTGGGTCTTCGCCTTAGTGTTTGCACTCCTTGGCCTAATTGAAGACTTGATTATGCTCATACACATCACAAATGCCAAAAATTTGGACTTTATACTTATCATGCACCTTGATCCTGGCCTAAAATAGGGCAGGACCAAGGCGGCATGGCGCCTTGGTCTTGGTGGCGCCATGGTCCTCCCTAAAAGGAGGCCAATTTAAAACCTTTTTCTCATTTGAAATTTGAGCTGTATTTTCACCTTTGTGTCAGCTCAAGTCGAAAAATCAATCAATTAACCCAATAGGCAAGTATATAAAGAGGATTTACCCTCTCATTTGAACATCTATCACATACACACATATCTATCAAGCATTCAACAATCACGTGAGTTCAATAATTTAATGATTCAAGAGCAATTGAGCATTTTTAGTCTTTCTTCAAGCCTTTGAGCAACAATAAAGTCAAGATTCAAGCATTAAAGTGGAGATCTACATCCTATTTCATGAAACCCTAATTCCATGTGGAGGCAAGCAAAACTTCACAAGGAGGTATAATCATTTCATTTTTAGTCATAATTCAACATCTCCCTCGACAGGAGAACATTTCCTTTCAGTCATTTCAATTACATTTATCTAAATTTCATGGTTAATTCCAAAACTAGGGCTTGATTGAAGGTAAGCCCCTATTCCCAACATATTTCTCTTTCTTTCTATGTGCAAGAAACATGTGCGCAATTGTACTTTTGGAATTAAGCTTTATTTGCAGAGACAAAAAAACCCTTTTCGATGCACGCAAAATTTGGAGGACTAAGAGGCAACGCCACGGTCCATGCTTTTTCGCAGGGCATATTTGAATCAACTTATATTACTCAGATCCAGGTGCACAATTGAATCCCACATCTTTAACTCAATATTTTCTCATTTTCTTCTTCCATTTCAACACTTTACCCTAAATCAGCACTTCAACTTACAAAAGAGGGAAAAACACATCATAATTTATCAATCCACTTAGTATTCAGTCCTTATCTGATTTGTGACTGAATCTAGTGGATTCCCCCCCTCTTTTGAATGTAAAAGAAAATCTCCCCAAAAGCGAAAATTGATTTGATGATTTCTCCTTCTATGTTGCAAATTGCCAAATCAAAATTTTCCCCTTTACATTTTGGTGAACCCAACGTGTCTTATGCTTGCTTCTGTTTTTCATTTTCAATTTTGATTCATATGCAATTAATTAATTCATATTTGCAACCATTTTAAAAAAGATATAGCTTATGCACTTAATTGTTACATCACTTTCATAACTAGGGTTCACCTTTATATTTTGGTGAACCCGACATGTCTTATGCTTACTTCTGATTTTTGTTTTCAGATTTGGGTGTGTATGCAATTTAAAATTCAAAATTTCATTTGCAAGTTTGATTTCCTTGCAAGGTTGAAAAATTTAGAGTTTAATTTCATTAAAACCATAGTTTTCATTTTCAAAATTGAGCTTGTGAGTTGCATAATTTGGGTTAATTGTTTAAAATTTGAGGTTTATTCAATTTTAAAATTCAAATTTTCACTTGCAAGTCAAATTTCACATTTAAATTTTAAAATTAAGTGGTTAATTGCAAAAACCCTAATTTTTTAAAAATTTAAAAATTGAGCTTGTGGGTCATTTAAAATTTGAATTTCCCTCTTCAAATATATTCTTAAATCCAATTCAAATTCAAAATTGCAATTTTGGATCTAATTTCAAATTTAAATTTTAAAATTAGGTGATTAATTAAAATTACCCTATTTTTTGAATTTAAATTAATCTTGTGCATTTCCTAATTTTCCTATTTTCAAATTTTCAACATTGGCTCTAATTGTAAATTCAAATTTCAAAATTAAGAGGCTCTTTCTACAAGACCCTAATTTTAAATTTAATTTATTGTGGATCATTTCAAATTTAAACTTTAAAATTAAGTGGGTTTTTTTTACAAGGCGCCAATTTTAAATTTTCCTTTAGATCACTTTCAATTCAAATTTTAAAAAACTAAGAGGTTATTTTTAGCCCTAATTTTAAATTTGAATCGTTATCTCCTAGTGGGTAGTTTTAATTTTAAATTAAGAGGTTATTTTTACATAGTCCTAATTTTAAAATTCAATTTCCTAGGGGATTGCATCTTTTCAATCAATTTGTTCATTTAATTAAGTAGTCATTTCTCCTAGAATTTTGCATTATTCAATTATTTTGCAACTTAAATTCAAATTTTAAATTTCCAATTTCCTTCCCTTAGTGTATGAGTTTTACTACTATTAGTCCAACCTATAGTATTTGCATGAGAAGAAGTTGAAGAATTAAGGTTTAATTACTGAGGAGATGGAACCTAATTTGGATAACTTTTTCCATGAGGATATTGGTGGTTCTTCTAATCCTACAAATGTCCCCATTTATCCTCATTCTTTAGATAATTCTCATAATGTGAAGGAGTCACTGAATAGGGTTTCAGTTGACCAATTGGAGAAAATTGACAATCAATTTAAAAATATTCAACAATAGATGAGTCAACAATGCCCGAAAATGAAAGCTCTCACATTGATTGAAGGATTAAAAAGAATGGTACAAAGTGATCAACTTGGTGTGGATATCTTGTGTGGTATTACTTATATTGTTGATTCTAATATTATGCCCATGAAGAGTTGTGTTGAAGCCATAGGTTATACACAACCTCCTAGTTAAGTTAATCATTCCATTCCTTTGACTACTCCTATGGCTAGTGTTCCCACATTTACATTAAATAGCATGGCTACCTCTAGACAAAATGTCATACCTACAAATGTTAGTCAAGGGGGAAACTCCTCTTCTTTCATTCCTCCTACCATGAGTCTTCCATTTGTTACCCAATCTTCTCCTATACCTATAAATGTTAGTAAAGGGGGGCAACTCCTCTTCTTTCATTCCTCCTACCATGAGTCTTCCATTTGTTACCCAATCCTCTCCCATACCTACCTATCATAGTGTTCCACCTCCTTATTCTCAACCCCTTCCTTCATTCAACAATGTTATCCCTCCTTCACAATCAAATATTTCCAATTTCAATCCTTCTACCAAAGCTACCATCAACAGTCTAGCCCAAACAATGTCTTCCTTACAATAACAAATAGCTTCAATGAATCAATCTATGTGCCCACATTTGATGTAGCGAGCCCATTATCCAATGACATTGTCTAAGTCGTCCCTCCTAAACATGTTGAAGTCCCTCAATTGGAACTTTATAATGGAAAAGGTGATCCCTTGACTCATGTTAAAACATTTCAAACTTTGTGTAGTGACTTTGCCCATGACCAAAGATTGTTGGCTAAATTGTTTACTAGAATATTAAGGGATAAAGCTTTGCAATGGTATTGTTCTTTGCCTCCTTATTCTATTACTTGTTTTCAACAATTGTTTAATGCTTTTATTCAACAATTTCACAATAATAATGGTCCTAAAGTTACATTGACTGATTTGATGCATTGCAAGCAAGGTGTGAAAGAAAAAGTGACTAATTTTATTGGTAGATATAAACATTTGTATTCTCAAAAACAAGATATTCAAAAGATTTTTATTGCTAATTTGTAAAAAGTCGTTAAGGATAAACTTCTCTTTTATGAGTTTACTTCCTTTACGCAATACTTCACGACTATCATCTTACCGTGAGTCAATTGGAACAATCATCCTCTTCAATGGCTCTAAGTGATAAGGGTGAAAGTGCTTAACAACCTTTTGCAAAGTGCAAACTGAATAAGGGATTCATCAAATTCAATAACAACAACAAAACTCAAGTGGTAGCCGCAACAGGTGTGTCTCCTTTGTCCAAATACTTTAGAAAAGCATTCACTCCTCTTGATGAATCTTTGCATAGTATTATATCTCAATTGTTACAAAGGAATGTGTTTAAACTTCTCCGTATTAAACCAATTGATACAACTAAGCCTTTCCCAGCCTCTTATGATGCCAAATCCTTTTGCCAATACCATCGTCAACCTAATCATGACACCACTAGTAGAAATACGACAAATAAATGACCAGGTGACTAAAACTTTTAGTCACGAGAAGTAAAAATGACCAAAATCTAGTCATTTTTTGCAACACAACTATAAATGACTA